>NW_026865977.1:0-21914 GCF_026571515.1 Ruditapes philippinarum
TTTTTACTATTACCTGTACAATTAGTCTTTTTTTTCACCAGAGATAATTTCTTTTTATGTATTTGTGCCACATAAGTTAATCCCTTAACCATCATTCCAAGTCGTCTTCTGTCAAGGACATTGGTGGGGGTATGAATCGCATTCAGCGATACTTCTAGTTAACTTATAGAAATACATGTCGAATTTTATGATTTTCATTTTGAAAGATAACTAAAAGTGCAGATTGACATCTTAAATAAATAAGAGAAACTTCCATACTGAAAAACAAATACTGATACATTTAGTAATACATTTATTTTTTAATAATATTTAAGACACACACACAATGTACCAAACCTCGTAGTGCTTAAATAAAATCAAAATTGCCTTGCAATGTAATTACTCGAGGCATATACTTTTTCAATTGTACGTTTATTATGTCTTATTGTTCAATAACAAACATTTCCAACATATTAAGTTCTTTTCATTAACTGTCTCGTCGTAAGAATTAATCATAGCCTTATGACGAAATTTAAGGAAACAAGAATAGAGTCGTTTCAAAAACACATAATAATAAAATCTATAATCATAAAAATCAAAATGCAATCTGTCGCAAAATATAGAGAGAAATGAGAATTCCTAAAGAAATCCAAACAAGACAAAATTGAAAATGTTGCAGACTCGGTTTGATTGAGCCTGCTGATGGACGGTAATGGAAAGTGCAAGCTACGCAAAAAAAACCCATATATATAGTATTTCGTCTGCAAACTTGTTTCGTAATTAGTTATTACTGAGAGAAAAACGTGAATAATATGCAAATACATTTTTGGAGTAAATTGACATAAGTTTGTGTATGTAATATAAAATTCGATACTGCTCTTATTCCTTTCTATGGACAGGAAGTATTACGGTCATCTAAAGGAAGGGATTTTCACCGAACGTCGTCTTATTCGTTGTTGTTTGACTGAGTAGATATATTCAAAGAAAAGCCCCAGCTTGTGGTAATCAAGCACAAAATTGATAACTGGAATGTTGGCTATTGTTGCCACAGTTCCTGTTCTTTGAAATAAGCAGCTAATTATCAAGACGCATAATCTTAACAAGAACTGTCCCAGGAACAGCATGCTCCACATTTCTCTTTACTTGATATACTAGTATGATAAAAGCAAAGTAGAAAAGGAGGCATAATTCTGTAAAAGTTTTTGCCTACGCTATTTGACGTGTGTTTACAGTTTGAACTGCATATCAGTGATGGTTTAGAAATTGATGACCATAAAATATATAAGTGTTATCTGCTCTTTAGAAATACATACACACTTTTGTTATGAACAAATATTTCCATTTTAAAGTGAGTATATTTGATAAATCATGAGACATTGTTCTGAACAATAAGGTTACTATGGGTAAAAAGCTCATCTAAACGAGGGAATTAACTTAAATTTAACCTTAATTCTGGAAACAAAGTGATCCCTCGGAAGCATTAATCACAACAAAATAACATAAGAATTGCAGACTCGGTTTGATTGAGTCTGTACATGAGGGATAATGTATCAGTGCAACATCCCTCACGCCCCCTAGCACCGGCTTGAGCGGTACTCAATTCTCAACACTTTATAGTGTTGGCATCAATGATCCCGAAGGACCAGAAAATATAACAACACTGAAGTGAAGTACGGGGCAACTTTTTACGGCTGCCATACGGCACTTGACACATGCTGTTGTGAAGTACAAAATTCTGGAAACAAAGTGATCCCTCGGAAGCATTAATCACAACAAATTAAGACATTTCGAGAGCAGCTGAGGCATATGATTGTTAATATGACGCATGATATACTGCGGGATGACACGATTTATTTTGCGAGTCCTCGATAAAAATTCAAGTTCATAATTGAGCAAAACACTTCGGACCTGTTTCGTTGCAAAGAAATTAAAATGCCAAATATAAAATAGATAAATACAGAATCCCTAAAGAAAGCCCAACACGGCAAAATTGAAAATGTTGCAGGCTCGGTTTGATTGAGCCTGTTCATGGACGGTACTGGAAAATGCAAGTTACCTTCCACGCCCCCTAGCACCGGCTTAAGCAGAATTCAACATTAAAACGTGAAATAGTAAAATTTTGAATTTAGAAACATCCGCAGATGTGTTCATACGGCGGTTATCATGGAACCTTCAATGTGACACAGTAGTGCCATTCCATGAAAAGCGGCGTATGGTCCCCAAGTAATAAAAAGCGTGTGCCCTAAACGAGAAAACAATGGGCGGAACTAAATAAAATGGAATTTTGAAAGGGGATCAGAGGTTATGAAGCCTGCGTATCACAGATAAGACGTCAAAAGACAAATTTAAAAAGCAGGCAACATATCCTAAGAGTGATTCAACATTATTCAAGTAGGAATATTGGAACCACCCAACTAGAAATGCCGAAAAGTTGGAACTAAAAATACCACAAGCACAACAATAATGTCGTGCTGAACGATCTTCAAGGATCGAAAATATAACATCATTGATTAAATGTACGGGGAGACTTTTTACAGCCGCCACACGGCACAAATAACACGGATGTGATCATAAAATAGATAAATACAGAATCCCTAAAGAAAGCCCAGCACGGCAAAATTGAAAATGTTGCAGGCTCGGTTTGATTGAGCCTGTTCATGGACGGTACTGGAAAATGCAAGTTACCGTCCACGCCCCCTAGCACCGGCTTAAGCAGAATTCAACATTAAAACGTGAAATAGTAAAACTTAGAAACATCCGCAGATGTGTTCATACGGCGGTTATCATGGAACCTTCAATGTGACACAGTAGTGCCATTCCATGAAAAGCGGCGTATGGTCCCCAAGTAATAAAAAGCGTGTGCCCTAAACGAGAAAACAATGGGCGGAACTAAATAAAATGGAATTTTGAATTTTGAAATATAAAGACTATGACATATAAAGACTATGCTTTCTTAACTCGGTATGCAACTACTGGACTGTAACACAGTCAAACATGTTCCCAAAAATGACAGCTCTGTAAATAATGCAATTACTGTAAAATAATGACATTGCCATTTAGCAGCTTTCTTTTGATTAAATTTTATCTATATTCAGTTTTCTAGAACATGTACAGTACGTTCGTAATTGTTACATACAAATGGGAATAAATGAAATGTGCTTATAATTTCCAATTGCATAATATGATTGTATTACTATCTTGTCATTTGAAAAGGTACACTTAAAAAACTAACGCACAAAAATGCATTTTTATAGATATGCTGGTTCTCAGTTACCATTTAATGCTATTTGATTTTTCCTTTCGGCTATAGTGCACTTTGTCTGAAAGGAACATCAGACTGTATCTACCTTATCTCGGCATTAAAAGTTTTGTGTTTGTTTTATTTTTAGCATTTCAAAACGTTCCTTGTTGTTCTTTGCCGTTCGGTAGGCTAAAAGCCAATAAAACAATATATATTCATGTCATATATTGTAACTTTTGATTATAATTTATGAATTAATGCCAGTTTTATATTAATATCACATTGTTTTACATCATCTTATATGGTAACTTTAAACTTTAGAACCGTGATAAATTTTATAAAAAAACGTTGGTATCTAAATATTGAAATACTTAAATAATATAAGTACGGTCTTAAAAATCTAAGTAAAACTATCTATATCGTGGAGATCAATTGACACTGAACTGCTCTCAATGTGTTAAAAAAATAATTATTTTGTAAAAAAATTTCTATAGTTTAAAACAATTTCTGTCACTATGTGATGAATTGTGAAAAGAAGTGTACACACATCTGAATCTTTGTACTTGACGGCAGAAGCGTCTGGTTTTAGAATTATTCATCCTTTGCTTTGCAGCTGCTTTGCAGATGCATTACCATTGCTTTATTGTAATTTAATAAGTGGGGAAATAAACAAAAGACATGAAAAATCATAAATAAAAAAACAACTTGAAAGATTGTTATTTATATTTTAGCGAAGGCTATATTTATGATCAGCTCAATTTGGTCCTAAAAACCTCCGGCTACCTACCAACACTTACAGTCTCCAAAAAAAGTGATAAAAAAGTTGCATGTATGTGAAATTGATTATCCATTCCGAATTGTTATTGACCAAGTTTATTGGTCTGCCGGATCTTTTAGATAAAAAAGTTATAAAGTTTATATGGTTTCCAAGGATCAATATTGTTTTTTATATTCAAAGTCAGTATGGTAACTTAGTGCGTGAATGCAGTTCACTTTCAGCACTTGGTATCTGATAAATACTGAATAAATTGATCTTAATTTGATATTTCATACTTAACCAACAATATTTTAAATAGTAATTATATCACACTTTTAGAAATACAATATCTCAGACAGGCCTTAAACCTCATCAATTTATAATTATAGAATAAATTCAGCTGTATTAAGTTAATAGATCATAATTAAGATTTATAAAACCTTTAATAATTTACACCTTCTAATAATTTAAACTGTTCTGGTATAACCAAATTATTAAAGGTTAACAATTTTGCTTGTAAAATGATATCACATTATAAATCAAATAATTCTTTACATGTAAAATTATGTCAAATATTAAGCTCTTTCAACTTTCCAAGTATTCTCTGTGAAAAATGTATTGTTTATGGTCAGGAGAACATGGTATTATTTTCCACAGAAATATATTCATCATATAAAAAGTTTACTTAACACTCCTTCTGTTTTTGTAAAATTAGCAATTTGAAGTTCATTAAAGTTAATTATCCTTTGTGAAATCTTATCTGGGATATTATAGCAAAAATATTTAATATAAATGTCTGAACTCCTTTCCTTTTTACTGTGCTCTATTGATAGATTTTATCACGTACTTGTTTTCTATTGTCAATATAAATCGTATTAAACGTGCAAAAGTTGCATTTAAACTACCACAAATGGTATACATGTTAATGATGTACCTACATTGTTGATACGCCTTCAAAATGGTGTTCATTCCGCTGTCGCTATTACGTTTTAAGTTTTGTTTTTATTATTCGTAAAAATCAGGTCAGCAACAATAATCAAAAATGAAATTCCGCGCATTTTATAAATAAGGCGTAATATTAAATTTGGATCATATATCACTTTCACATACGGCAAATTGGCTACTGACTGGTAAAAACTTAAGTTTCTGGATGTCCAGAAGATTGATTGTGTAATGTGACAACTTTATTTCTTGAATATTACGTTTCTTCTATATAATTATTTGAGCACCCCAAACATTTGTAGGCGTAGATTAATGTGTGCGTATTCATGTTCCTGGGAATTCTAGTTTATGTTGCGAGAATTTCCTTTGGAAAATTTGTATACAATTCATTTCATGAAATATATGTGATTTATCTAAAAGGGCAATCATTGTCAAGCAGTGTAAATCGGACAATGTTTTTGTTATTAAATTGTCAAATAGTTGGTGAACCTTGACCTTATGACCTCATAATGTGTATGGCCATCTACTTACCATTGGCTATGTCTCTACCACAGTGCATGACCCACGGCATTAGTTATTATTTTAAACACCGGATGTTACACTAAGTGCCACTATGACCAAACCTTTAATAAAGTATGGTTCCTAAGCAGAATTCGTTATTTGCCATGATAACATTCTAGTATTTTAAGTCTTCGTAATGTTATTCTTAATTGGAAAAGAACGTTTAGAATAGTTTGAAACTAGTTTTTGTCCTCTCGAAGTTATTGATATTGAATAAAAAAATATACTTTTTCCAATGAATTACCATTATGAAAAAATCCAGGCTTTTTTTTTCAGAAAATTTTATTTATGATTTTAAAATAAGACATTTTTTCATCTGTAATTAATAATTACTTTTACAATATTGAGTATTTAATGTATAATTACAGTTTTGGTAAACCTCTATTTCAACAACATTTATAATTTCAATGAAAACTATCAATATTTTTAATACATATTATATAAAAAATATATTTTCATTATCATTTTATTAACAAATATTTGGTTGGAGTCGTTTTATTAAAATTCGGTTCACATGTGGTTTTAAGAGGTATCGATATAACTGTGTATATTTTGACATGTTAAGTTAATAATAATAATATTTTTTTTTCTTATGTAATGATTCATGATTCAAATATTGATGTGTATGTGTCTCCAAACATTAACATTATAATCATTTCCTTGCTTTCAGCAAAATGATATTTCTATCACACATGTTCCATTTTTTGTTTGTTTGTTTTTTCATGCCTCAAAAATAATTCTGATATAGAAAACACACTGTTTTAAGAAAAGTATTTAATCAATTATCAAATATGTTCAGATATATCTTATTATCTCATCAATTCCATCATATCTCATATTATTATACCAATTTACATTTTTCACATCTATTCTCAAGTTCATTTTTTTCTTTCTCAAATATACTTCTAAATATGCTATCTTCCTTTTTACTTCATCTACTCACAATCTCTTCTTCAACTCATTTATCTCAAATCATAGTCTCAAGATCTTCATATAATGATAAACAAATAAATAATGTGTACATTCTTCTCAAAGTGTCTAACCTTTGTATGGTCCTGACGGCGGAATCCATAATCCTGATACTCTTATCATCTATAACATAGTCAACTATAAATATTATACTGCTGTCACTTGTCCATACAGGTATTATGGGTTGTTTCCTCTATTCACTCATTTGTTGTTATGTCTATATACATTTTTCTGCCCTATATCAACTTTGTCATTACAGTATGGTTTATTAGTTGCTGCCAACAAACATAGGTTAATTAAACTTCCTTATAAGAATGTAATTCCAAATCTTGACAAACTTGAATTAAACATAAAATTTACATATGCATTTATAGAGACCTTATTTATAACTGTCTTTTGTATGTGGCTATACTTACTTATTTTGATGGCCGGTGATGTCCATAAAAACCCTGGCCCCGAATCATTGTTTTCAACATGCTCAGACCAATCTCAGTCCGATTTTACTAATATTCAACATCACCTTTCGTTCGTCCACTTAAACGTCCAAAGCATTCGTAATAAACTTGACTTAATTTATTCAGAACTTCGTGACTTTGATATACTGGCTTTCTCTGAAACATGGCTTTGTCCGAATATACCTACCGAAGATCTCGCTCTTACATCATATTTTAGTCCCGAACGTAAAGATCGCGTACAAAATACTTATGGAGGAGTTATAGTATATATCAAAAATAACTTACATTACACCAGAAGACGTGATCTTGAACTTAACTTTCTTGAAAATATCTGGATTGAACTTATTCTCGAAAACAACAAACATATTCTTTTTGGAGTTTTTTATCGCGCACCAAACTCGGATGCAATTTACAACGGTCTTATTGAAGACTCAATTGCTCTTGCTGTTGATACTAATATAACAAATATAATTATAACAGGGGATTTTAACTATAATGCCTTAAACAATTTATCAAATAGAAAAATTTCAGCACTTACACAACAATTTAGTTTGGCTCAACTAATCGAAGAACCCACACATTTTACTGAAAATTCTGAGTCAATTATTGACTTGATATTCGTAACCAACAAAGAAAACATTCTTCATTCTGGTGTTGGTGAACATTTCCTAGATCAAGATTCGCGATATCACATTCCAATTTATTGTTTTTTGAAATTTAAAAAGTATAAACAAAAATCTTTTCAAAGATTTATTTGGGAATATAAGCGTGGCGATTATGAAAAGTTAAGAAATGATATACAAATTACTAACTGGAACAATTGCTTTGATACTGACATAAATAAATATACTAACAAAATGACAGATAAACTATTAGATATTGCCAAAGATTGTATTCCTAATAAGATGATATATATTCGCCCTTCCGATGTTCCGTGGATGACAAGTACTATACGAAGTCATATTCGAATAAGAAAACGATTATATAAAAAAGCTAAACTTAAACAAACAACAACTCATTGGCAAAAATTCAGACAATTTAGAAATAAAACTACGTTACTGATCAGGGAAACAAAATCAAATTATTACTGTAATATGGCAAATAAACTAAAAGAACAATCATTATCATCTAAGGATTGGTGGAAAACTTTAAAAACATTCATTTCATCTACAACCAGTCAAACAATGCCCCCACTTAAGAGCAACACAAACAAATTACATTTTTCTGACGAAGAGAAGGCAAATCTCCTAAATGAATATTTTCTTCAGCAGACACAAGTCGACAACTCAGATAAAGATGTCCCCGATCTTGGTCCTCCATTGAATGGAAATATATTATCTGAACTTGTTCTTACTCCAGATGAAACACAATCTGTCCTTAAATCTCTTAAAACCGACAAAGCATCTGGTCCTGATGGAATCAGTAATACAATTCTTAAAGAAGCTTCTCAAGAACTTTCTGTCCCCTTATGTAACCTATTCAACTACTCTCTCCAAAGTTGTAGCATACCATCTTCTTGGAAAGAAGCTAATGTAACTGTAATTTTCAAAAAAGGTGATCCATCCTTGCCTAGTAACTATCGTCCTATTTCACTTCTAAACACCATGGAGAAAGTATTTGAAAGACTTATATTCAAACATCTCTTTAACCATTTGCAAAATAATAACTTCCTTACTCCAGTTCAATCAGGATTTATACCAGGCGATTCAACAGTCAATCAATTAGTGTCTATTTACGATACTCTTTGCAAAGCCCTTGATAACGGTCTAGAAGTACGAGTTATTTTCTTTGACATTAGTAAAGCTTTCGACAAGGTTTGGCACAAGGGTTTACTTACTAAATTGAAACATGCTGGAATTTCTGGAAAGGTCTATACTTGGTTTCTCGAATATTTAAAAGATAGACAACAACGTGTTGTCCTTTCTAATTCTAAATCGTCTATTGGTTACCTTTCAGCTGGTGTCCCCCAAGGCTCAATTCCTGGTCCTCTCCTCTTTCTCATATTTATTAACGATATTGTTAAAGATATACAATCTTGTATCAATTTATTCGCCGATGATACTAGTCTTTATCTTGTTGTTGAAAATCCACAAACAGCTGCTATCACATTACAGTCGGATATAGACAGAATTTCATTATGGGCAGATACATGGCTTGTTTCATTTAATCCTTCTAAATCTGAGTCTTTATTAGTCTCTAGAAAGAGATATCCAAATCAACACCCAGAACTACAAATGAATAATCAGACTATTACTGAAGTTTCCGACCACAAAACATCTTGGAGTTTTAATTTCGAATAACTGCACATGGCACTCACATATAGATTATATAACAAATAAAGCATGGAATAGGGTAAATATTATGAGAAAACTTAAATTTCGCCTAGATAGAAAATCACTAGAGACAATCTACACTTCTTTCATTCGTCCATTACTTGAATATGCTGATGTTATATGGGGAAATGCTACAAATTTTGAATTAGACGAACTTAACAAAATCCAAAACGAATGTGCTCGTATTGCTTCCGGATGTACAAGACTTGTTTCACTCGAAAATCTTTCAAATGAAATAAACTGGGAATCTCTCGAAGAAAGACGATATATACATAGAATGATCTTACTTTTTAAAATTCAAAACGGACTAGCTCCAGATTATCTTTTCTCAATTCTCCCAATATCAACTAATAACAGGTACAACTTAAGAAATATTGACAATATTCCGGGAATATATGCAAGAACTACACTTTATTTTAACTCTTTTTTTCCGACTGCAATAAGGGAATGGAATAATCTTCCACACGACGTCCGTAACCTTCCAACTATCACATCATTTAAACAAAATTTAAAGAAAAACATACGTCACACGCCTAAGTATTACTTGTCTGGTGAAAGAAAACTTCAAATTCTTCATACAAGACTTCGAACAAAGTGTAGTTCTCTAAACTACCATTTGTTTTTGAAAAACATAACTGCATCACCTTTATGTCTTTGCGGCCAAATAGAAAATAACTTTCATTTCTTCTTCGAATGTACACAATTTGACACAGCTCGACAAAAGTTACTTCGAAATTTAAATAACTTTGACATTGATTTAAATGTTCTACTTTTAGGCAACCCAGACCTTTCTGACCAAACTAATGACATAATTTTTTCACACGTACACACTTACATCCAAGACACAAAAAGATTCATTTAACACCTCAACACTTAAACATTATATTCCTATACTTTATACCATATTATTTATCTTTCTCCTTCTTCGCTACCTTTTCACCTTTCTGTGTTCTTTTCAAATACTATTCTACTTTGTATGATAATATTTATTTGAATGTTAATTCAATCTATTGATATATTCATTCTAAATATATATTCATCCTTAATAAATGGAACATATACAATGTTTCTTAAAACATTTGAATACATATCAATTTCTGTGTTTTCTTTTTCTCTAATATATATTGTTTTCAAGATTTTTTTTTTCTATATTATATTCGTCTCAGATTATAAAATATGTAATTATTTAAGCGCCTATTACATGTCAATTACTCACTTAGGAGAAGAATTTCATAAGACATGTTGTCTTTCATTCTAATCCTGTTTTTTTAAGAATATTTGAATTGCATCTGTATATTGTGAATTATAACATGTATATATATTCTGAGAAATAAAATATGTTTAAACTAAACTAAGAGGTATCGAGTAAAGCACAAACAGAAATAACAACAACAAAACGAATAGCACTCAATTACATTTTAAAGAAGCAGCTAGAAGGCTACCAAAAAAGAAGTTAGTTTGTAAGCTTGTTTAAAGATATATGATGTTGTTCTTAAGCGGGCATTCTTTTGTAGTTCGGGTTATAAATACAATTTGATCTAATTAGCTTACTTTATAAATATTTCGTTGATAAGAATCAAATTTTAACAAAAATAAACGTTAAGTAAGTTCACAGTAAAATTGCTTTCATTTGTCTAATTTAATGTGAATTACAATAAGGTCTTTTTTATCCGTTTGTTATTGCTTCAATGGCGAAAACTGTTATATTGATACATTTTTTAACAAATACTTCTTTACCTTACCTTGCTTTTTTGTGGAAAACAACATTATAATCAAAAACAGTTCAATCGTACTTCAATATTCTACCAAATGAAAGCGTCGGGTGAAGACAAACCGCAAAAACTCCATATTTATATATCCTACTCACCCACGAAATGCTCGTGCACAATGAAAAGTAAATACTTAAGGTATGCCTCTATACGTAACTTAAGGTACATAAACAATTAACATGCATTCAAACTGCATTTAATTTGAGTAAAGCTTCACCATGATATTGAGAAAGAAAACTTGTCAGATTTTTAACGCAATAATATGTACATGTTAGGCAACTGCTATTCAGTACACCAAGAAATTACCTGTTAAAATTCATTACGGATACCATATACGAGTATAACAAGTTTACTTAAAAAAACCCCAAAAAAACCCCAACAACTTCGACTTTATTTTGAATGTTCATATCGACTTATATAAATACATGTGTCGAGATTTATATTTTTACATTTTTGATAATCAAGTCTACCATTTGCTATTTGCAAGCTTAAAAGTTAAGTATATCTTACAAAAATAACCATTTCATTCGGAGCATTTACATTATTTTAGTCCGAAACTTATTACTATTGGATACGTCTTGTAGGATTAAAGAGCGTTTGAACGTTTTCATTTAATAACTAAAATTTTTAAGGTAAAGAGTTAACAGAATACTGTGACTTTTTCATTTACAAAGCTGTATTATTGCGTGCTCCTTGTCATAATATAACAATTGAAAATCTATCCATAGAATGTCGTTAAGAAAAAACTGTTAAATTTCATGAGAATATTAAGTACAATGAGGGACGAAAAAATGGAGAAGTACCTTTTGTGGTAAGTTTCAAAAGTTTGAAATATATTCTTAGACTTTTTGTTTACATTTATTTACTTAAAAAAAACCTAGACGATAATTAATTCGAAACACTAAACATAAAATTGTTAAAAGTGTCTTCAAATATATACATTAACTATATGATATCATCAACTTTACATATCATCAACTGTACGTTTCTCTGTGATTTTTGCTGTATGGATGTTGAAAGTATAGAACACCTATTTTGGGACTGCCAAACAGTACAAATATTCTGGAATAATTTATTCAAATGACTTAATGAAATAGCAATAAATGTTACGTATGATAATTTTACATCTTTCTTTCATGCTAAAGATAAGAAAACATCGTATATTTTTCTCTTTTCAAAATATTACATTTATACCAGTAAATTAAAAAAACAAACTCCAGATATAAGTATCTTCAAAAGAAAATTTTTAAACAGATTAAAAATTGAAAAATTTGTTGCTTTACAAAATGATACATTAGAAGAATTGAAAATTGTTGGATAAATCTAATTGAATTGTTTGATTTCTAAATAGTACATGCAGAAAAAATGCTACTAAAGCAGGTTATTTACTTTTTACTTTTTATTTACTTTTCAACCTTTTGCCCCTTTTCTTGTGTAATTATATAAATGAATGAACCTCTTAACTTTTTAAAATGTCTTATATATTCTAACTAAAAACATTACAAAATAAATTTATTTTTAATTATCTACATATCAATGAAAATGCTAAAGTTATCATGGTTTGTATTCTTGTATTGTATTATTTTTTCTTAAATAAACGGGCCTTAAACGTGGTTCCAAAAAACAAAAACAAAAAAACAACAAAAAAAACAAAAACAAAAACAAAAGCAAAAAAAAAAACTGTACGTTTCTCAGTTTCGTAATCAAATGATGAATATAAGGAAAACAAAACTAATCCCTCTGAAACATGACAAAGAGCAAAATTACATGAAAATGTCAGATTCGATTTGAATGAGTCTGTACATGAGGAATAATGGTAATGTGGAACATCCCTCACACCCCCTTTCACCGGCTTAAGCGGTACTCAATTCTCAATTGAGAATAAATACTAAACCAACGTATAAATGCTGGATTCTGTCCAACTTTTGAGATATAAGTACACTCTGTAATTGTAAAACCTTAAAGCAATGTGATGCCAATGCATTGCATTTCGTCTACGAATACGTAATCTTCTTTATTAGCGAATATTAGGAAGAGTACGTGAAGTATATACAAATATATTTTCAGAGTAATATTACATTAATTTGTATATGTAATATAAGATTTGAAATCATATTCTCTATGGACAGGAAATCGTTTTGTCATCTGGAAAAGAGGATTAATACTGTATATTGTCTGTTACATTGTTGTTTGGTTGAATAGATTTATTCAAGTTTTTGTCTCCGTTTGAGAGTGAAAAGCAGGGAATTGATTTTTCGAATGATGTGTTGACCATTGTTGTAAAGTTCCATTTCGTTAATAATATCGGCTAATCATCAACAACACAGCATTTGATAAATGGAATCTAAACAACATTAATTTAAAAACCCGTTTTCATATAAGTGTACCAAAATTTAAAACTGACTCGCATAAACATCACGGGAAAATCAACTTGATTGTGAAATAAAAGTGTACAATGTCAAACAATGTGATGTAACAATTCCAACCCTTGCGTGTTACTAGTATAGGTATAAAATTCATTCCTGTATATCAATTTTTTTAAAATGTAATTTGAATTGTGAAACAGCAACTTTTATAAATAAATATACATTCAGTGATTGAATTTTTAATACTAATTTATTTAACGAGTCCAATAGACAAAGTATTGAATATTCACAAATATAATATTATATTTGTCACATACTCAACAGAGAGAACATTTTCAGTTAAAAAGAGTCAATTACATTGACGGATCCATAGTGTTTCGCTTACTTAGCTCATTTACTATATCGGCTGCACAATGACCTCAACTTAAATTATTATTACACTAAGGTAATATCGTTTATATTAAATGGCTTTTTTTAATACTCCTTCGCCGAAATTTGTGATAAAATGTAATTACATTTTATTTCACTGTTTAATGTTTTATGAAAGTGAAGGGTGCATGCATCTGAATCCTTACACTAGAATACAAAATTGTTTGGTTTTGGAAGATTTGGAGTTGAAATACTCCCCCTCTCTTTGTGAAGACTTTAAAGGTTGTCATTTACTAAGACCATCATTATTACATAAAATTATGTTAAATAACACATTTCATTTCTATTTGTAATCATATTTAATACTATATATGTTGGTATGGGAACGTCATTCGATGTTTTCAGAATTCACAGATTTGTGTCCGTCTCGGCAGTATCTTCTTCATTTTCATGTTTTTAATACTTCTTCAATTATTCTCTTCTTTTCCGATATGGCATATTTTTCCAATCCGGATATTCCTATTGCACCCAATTGTTTTGATTGGAAAGCGTTTTCATAGATATAACCAGAACTTATTCACCCGAATATTAGATAGAATTTAGATTCAAGATTGATATTGATTGATATCACATCTATATTGGTACAATTACTTGTTAAAGCAGTTCACGTTTAACACTTCGTACCAAAAACATGAAATTGGGCTTTTCCTCAAGCCCCAATGTTCTAATTGCATGCTCTTCGAAATATTTTACTTCAGGCAATCCTTAAACGTTACACTGTTTAAATAAATCAATCAAATATTCATTTCCGCTTGACTTAAAAAAACGACATTGCAATATGATCTATTTGGAAAGCAATGATTCTTATTTAAATGTTAAAATAACAAATATGTTCTGCAAAAGTCGGCCCAATTATGTTTGATAACGAATTTCGATTTTTTTATTTGCCCTATACTAAGTAGAAATTAACAACAAATAGTTTTTGTTTATAATGTGTTTGTAAAATGATAGCATAAACATTTAACTTCAAATATTTTTGCATATTAGATTGATATGTAAAATATTCAAGCATTTCAACTTTCGGAAAGGTCGATGTGGAATTTTAAATGATGTAGTTGATATTTTTAAATGTTTTGACATATTCAGATAGCATAATTTTACTGAAAATATATTCATCATATCTAAAGTTCTTGTCATTTTAAATTGGGTTTGCTATCCTCTTTTTGAATTATGTTATTTAAAGTGACATTATGCCCATCCAAGGTATATAGTGAGTGAACGGATGAAGATCAAAATTAGTTTTCATTTTACCCTAATTCCTTTAAATTTAAAAATTAAATTCACATAAACAATAAATAACGCACAGATCCAAACGAAATTTCTGTAAATATCCATTAGAATTTACCCATAACCCTTATTTTATAAAAAAGAGTGGGCAGTCTTTTTAAATTTTAGGCAGATTTTTAATTTAACCTAAACATTTTCCAATATCAACTGTTGGTCAAACACCATTTTGACCGTAAATCTTTTGAAAAAATAAAGTCAATTCAGCTCAACTTGACTATGAAAATATGAGCATAATGTCACTTTAAATCACACTCTATCCTACAATCTTTCGCAAAACTGCTACATGTCCACAAACTACGTTTACAAATCAAATAAAACATAATTGGAAGTCCGTGGCCAAATGGTTATCGTCTACGACTTCAAACCATTTCTCCTCACAACTGTAGATTCAAATCCCGTTAGGAATTTTGATTATTTAATGTTTGATATTATAATTAGTTTACGCAAAAATAGTTGGTTTACTCAGGTCCCCTGTCTTAAAGTACAAAAATAGAGTGATAAATAAATAAATAAATAAATAGATAATTGTCAATATTGACCAGGTTTATTTCACTCTTACTTTTATTTAACTTTACTTGTAAAATTTTAAACAACTTGTTGGTATTTAGTTAGTTTTTTTTTTTATTTGTTTTCATATAATGTCGTATGGTAACTTTCCAGCTCTACTACAAACGTTTAACACATTTAACATTTTCTCTTAAAGATAAAAATAGTATCAATACCACTTTATCGAATGCAATTATATTAATTGCGACATTCCTCCCCACTTTCATGTTAAAAGATGCAATTTGTAAAATAATAATTTAAAAGTTATTATCTTTCATCGGATCTTGTTTGGGATATTACAGTAATTGACTTGAATATAAAAATCTGGAAGCAAAGAAAGTCTTCTTATGTAAAGTATGTACATTTGTTATAGCAACTGAGCTAAACTTTTCTCTTTTGATAGACTTAATCATTTAACTATTTGTGTTCTATGCACTTAAAATTTACATAAATACCCATTCCAAACGGTTCTTTGTTTGAAATATTGAAAAGTAGGTTCCAATACAGTACTTCATATTAATTGCTTATTAAATTTCAATGATTTATCCAGATTGATGTTGCAACTCTGAAATATGTGGATGATTCCGCTTGTTTTTTTAAGAACTGTAGTTATCAGGTTCGCAGAATACGCCAGGAAAGAAATTCAGGGCATTTTATAAAATAGCATTATATTTAACTTTGAACGATTTATCATGCACACTCGGTTATTTTGCGACAATCTGGTAATATAAATTGTCTGGATGTAATATCAATTGATTGTGTAATATGACTTATATGGCGTTTGTTCAACATACTTTTTTTGAGTATCATTAACATTTCAATGCGTAAAACACTTTGTGCATGGAAATATTTTTTGGAATTTTATTTTCCTGTAGTGAGACTATCCTTAAATAATAAGTTTAAATAATACGTTTTCCAGTAAGATCACCTCCAAATTTGTTCGTTATTTATAACACTTCACTGTTTTATAACTGTTATTCATATCTCTTTTTTATGTCACATAGTAGTTTTGTTGAGCCGTACACTAATTATCGCTGAGGTATTTCAAAGTTAAACAGTTTTCTGTCATTCTTAAATTAATGCATTGGATAATTGAACAAATACATGATTTTGCACAAATGTATTACGCAGAATAATTAGTTTTTAAGATTCTGACATGAGGCAATAATATGTATAGCTTACCTTTGTTTCAACACAGTTAGTTAAATTTAAAATTTTCAATACAAATTATCAATACATAAAATAAATGTAAACAAAATATGTTTTTTTTTCTTTTAGTTATTACTTTAATAACTGTGCGATTCTTTATTTTGTTCATAAATTAAAATGAATTAATGAAAAATCAAAACAATTTTAAAAATTGCACGAAAAGTTATATTGTGAATTGTGATTTATAAAAGTAATTTTTCATTGAGGTTCAATAGTAGTAGCTATTTTTATATTATGTGTTTATGCATCTTGAGCAAATATTATTTGTTTCATAACTTAAAGAATGGGCATGCCATTTTGTGTATCTTCTTCCTTTTTTGGTGAAACTTTGTGAAGTAATATTTATTTCGGTTTCATTCCGTGTTCGCCGGTAGTATTGTCTTCTCTTCAGTATTTAAGTTATATGTGTTATATTATTTGTTCCCAGTAACACATTAAGACATATAATTGCTTTCGTCATGACTCTATTATGTGCCAACATTTTTAAGTGTCTGTTTCCTTAGGGAATGTTTACATAATATATTTCTGTATATGACAATTAACAAATACAATACTATACTAGCTATAAAAGACACAATTCAAGCTTCTTTTCTTACCGTTCGCATTAATTTATCTCCTGTAATTTTTTATTTTGATTCAATTGTGTTATTATAACAACTGATATGTCTTCCCCTTTTCTGATTTGCCCACATAATCTCATCAAGTAAGTGGTCTAAGGAGAAACGATTTAGAAATAAAAAATATTGTAAAAGTGACTTAAAGTATATATTTCATTGTTAATATCAAACGGTATCATTCACGGCCTGTACTCTTACAAGTTTAACAATACTGTCATTTGAACTAGGCATTGGGAACATTTGTAATTATTTAGTAGAAACATGTAACCGACCGATACATTTTGTTGATATAAAGAACGTGCAAACGTCTTTTTATATAACTTCGTAAGGAAAGGTCAACATAATGATGAATGTATCTCATTAACACAGCTGTATAGTTGCAAGCCTCTTGTCACTTTGTATTAATTTTCCATTTTTCCATTTTATCTCGTTAAGACAAAATTGTCAAATTTAACGAGATTCTTTCTAGAATCAAATGCAAGTAAAATAGCTAAACAACTTTGGGAAAGAAACTACTGTTATTTGACCATTTATGCATAAATCTGATATATTAAACAATCAATGTATTGTAATACGTAAAAGCGATTTTAAAAGTTTATTAAAATATAATCATTCAAAGAATATAGTATTTCAATATTACAAGAAAACATTTATGTCATTTATGTTCATTTATTTACATTTTACCAACATATACAGTTGTTCTTATTCACAGTTTATTGATTGAAATTCACAAAATAAAAGGGAATTTATTTTTATAAATATGCTCCTACTTTATATCGTTACAAAATACAGTATCTATCACCAAAACTATGTAGTTGTTTCTTAATATAATTAGTGATCACTCACACGACTACATAAATAGCACAACACGAGTGAAATGACATTAATTTGTGTATGCAATACAAAAGTCGAAGAAATTGCCTTTAGTTTGCCTACAGACAAGAAGTCTTACGGTCATCTTAATCAGGGGATTAGTATCGAACGTCGTCTGTTCCATTGTTGTTTGGCTTAATAAAAATATTCAAAAAAATGTCTCAGCTTGTGGACGACTAGCACAGAATAAATAATTGGATGTTTATGTGCTGACCATTGTTGCCACATTTGTTAAAAAGAGGTTAGAACTTGGTACTAAACTGCTAAACGGCATTTAATTGATTTTAATTTTGCTTTTTAAAAAGCGTGCTTTTATAAAATGTTATAATAATAATCCAGAAAACTATTTAAAGTAGCACATTCCAGTTCATTCTTATCACCAACCTAGTCTATCTTTGCATTCAAAATACACAATAATATGACAATAAGAGCTATTTTAAATGTAATTTGTTTTATATTAAATGTTAAAATAACAAATACGTTATGCAATATTGATATTTATTTGCTAAAATTAGTTTGATAAAGTTTTTTAACTATATTCTCTCATGTTACTAGTAATAAAGACGAATCATTTTTACAATAATAAAGGTTATATCTGCTGTGTAAAATGATAACACGAACAATAAACTTAAAACTTTCTTTGCATGCTATATTTAATCAAATATCTCATTCAATGATTCAATCATCAGTTGTAGAGTTTTAATGAGGAAATTTGAAAAGTTTATTATCTTTTGTCAGGAGAATTTTATACATGACTATTTTCATCATAAAAAATGAATTTTCCACAATCAGGGATAATTATTCTGTAAATTAAATTTGATTTAAGTTAAGAAGTATTGTCACAGTTACCACGTGAATTCCTACAATCCTTCAATCTCAATTTAGTACAATAAAATTATCAGGTTACATATGCAAAAAAAATGTTACGATAATAAATCAAAGAAACACATGGGGAGGTTGAGAGGCGTATGTTCTTGTCAGATTGGTTAATGCCGTTGAGTTCAAATATCTTGTCTATCAACGCCGTTCCTACGAATCCCGCAATGAACTTTGCATTTGTCCGTTTGTTTGAGGCAACGTCGTTTGTCTTGCTCCGATGCATGTTCTTGCCTGAAATAAAGATGAAAATGCAAAAACAAACTTGATAGCATATTTCAAAAGAAGCCATTTTGAGGAAATATACGGATTAATGACGAAAATTGGTTACAAATGTTATTTCAATCATATATATAAATACAAATGTTTAACGTAAGCAAGCGAAAGTAAAAAAGAGACTGTATTTGACATGTAATATTGTTAAGCATAAAATAATTAAAAGGGTTAGAAATGAACATACTTTCAGATAGCTTTTAATTGTTTAAAGATTATTATCTGATAAACATTGCGGTATAATGTATTAAGCAAACCTAATAAAGCATATACAGCTTCTCTACATTTTAAACTCAATCTTTTGATACTGTTTCTATATTCTACCTAATCCAATCTTTAAACTTACATATTTTTATGATATTAAAGAGTTATCTAAAAAGCACTGTAGAACACTAGATTTAATGGCCATAATGGCGAATTTCATGTTTGAACTAGTTGAAAGATCTCACGCGACACTCAGTATGAGCGGGTACATGACTAAAACTACCGATGATCATAGCCTCCTTACAAGAAATAATAGAAATGTATCGGAGCGGTGTGTACGTAGTTGGTATATCCCTGTGTTTTATTGACAGAATTTGCAAACAAGCAAACATGTTGTAGGACATGCATCTTTAAAGTCGTTTTTTTTTTCATTTGGAAAATGAAAAACGTGGTTAATACAGTCATAACGAATCATCGGACGGTCTGACAAAAACAATTTTAAACAACTATATTCAGTTTCAAAAACGCAACATCAGAACTGTATTTTAGTATTTATAGCAGTGACGGTGTAAATTCCCTCTATAAAATTTGTCTCTTTCTGAATGTACGAAAATGAAAATATTGTTTTCGACTAAATTTGGAAAAGACATATTGACAGTCTTGAACACTTTGGACTGCATTCGTATTATTTATTATTAATAAACATTACTTGTAACTTGTTTAGAGTTGTTGGAACTTTATTATCTTTTTTTCGTACCATCAACGCGAAAAGCTAATTTTTATGATGACACAAATTGACTTGTATTGAGTCGACATGGGTGAGGGCAAGAGGTTGGACCTTTAATTCGTTTGATATGACTTATAAAAAACAGATGTGCTCTAGGACCGATTGATTGCGGTGATGTGTTGTTCAAAGGATAGCATTTGTTTTTTTAAAACTGTTGTAGAGTTTGTGTTTACTGTATTTTATTTATTTATTTTTATTGTTTATTGTTGTTGTTGCAGTAAATGTAACACTGTACCGTTTCTCATGATTCAAATTGAGTTGTTTATATTATTTGCCAATTCATCATTAATTTTGTAAAATAAACGTGAAACATAAAAGTTTTGTGAATGTAATGGGGTATAAAGTGTATTACATTTAACAAGATTTCGACACTCCGTTGCTTTAATGAAACAGATGCAAGATGTAGGTGTTATACATAACCTCAGATCTATGTTATTATGGCATATGTAATACATGTCTTATGTTATACATAACATCAGTTTCAGATCCCCTTTCAAAATTCCATTTTATTTTGTTATGCCCATTGTTTCCTCCTTAAGGGCAAAATCGTTCTTTTACTTGGGGACCATACACCGCTTTTCATGGAATGGCACGGAAGTGTCACATTAGAGGTTCCATGATAACCGCCAAATGAACACATCTGCAGATGTTTCTAAATTCAAAAGTTTACCTTCTCATGTTTAAATGTTGAATTCTGCTTAAGGGACGTGGACTGTAACTTGAACTTTCCGAGCCTGCAACATTTTCAATTTTGTCATAGATATTCTGTTTTTCTCTATTTTATAAATTAATTATCTTTCACCAGATCTGATCTTGAATATTTTAACGATTGGCTTGAATATTCATTTCTGTTATGTAAATTGTGCACTATTCGTATTTAAATTAAGCATTTCTATTAGACTTGAATATAAATTGTTTTCTTATGTCAATATAATTCCATTAAAATTGACATTCAACAATGGTCTTATGTACTGTTTTTTTTATATAATATATGGTACGGTAGCTTAAAATTCCTCGTTAACAATTAACGAAAAAAATATATTTTTTAATTTAATCTTTCAAAAGTATGTTCCGCTAATTAATAGTACGTTTTTAAATTGTTTCCTTACTTTATAGGACTATAGTAGGGTGAACGTTTCGGTTGTCAAAAATGGCGTTTTTCGTGCGTCCGTTTTTCGTGTAACGTGCGTGCGTATAGCGTGCAACGTGCGTTTGCTGAAACGCTTTCTCAAGCGTGCATCGTTTTCAAGCGTTTAACGTTTTTCGTTTTCCGTGTATCGTTTTTCGTTTATCGTGCGTCTGAAAGCGTGCGTTTCTTATTTAGCGTGCGTCTGCTTTCGTCTAAGCGCTTAAATACCGTGTTTTGCGTCTGCTACTATTAGAAGTAAAAGAATATCTTAGATAGATATATTATGTAAATTTCTTGTTTCTTAAACATGTA
>NW_026865978.1:0-65144 GCF_026571515.1 Ruditapes philippinarum
GAAAGGTTCCATGATATCCGCGCCATATGAACACATCTGCGGATGTTTCAAAATTCTTAAATTTTACCAGTTCATGTTAAATGTTGAATTCTGCTTAAGCCGGTGCTAGGGGGCGTGGACGGTAACTTGCACATTCCAGTACCGTCCATGAACAGGCTCAATCAAACCGAGCCTGCAACATTTTCAATTTTGCCGTGTTGGGCTTTCTTTAGGGATTCTGTATTTATCTATTTTATGATCACATCCGTGTTATTTGTGCCGTGTGGCGGCTGTAAAAAAGTCTCCCCCCGTAACATTTAATCAATGATGTTATATTTTCGATCCTTGAGGATCGTTCAGCACGACATTATTGAATTTGTGCTTGTGGTATTTTTAGTTTCAATTTTTTTCGGCATTTTCTAGTTGGGGTGGTTCCAATATTCCTACTTGAATAATGTTGAATCACCCTTAGGATATGTTGCCTTGCTTTTTTAAATTTGTCTTTTGACGTCCTATCTGTGATACGCAGGCTTCACAACCTCAGATCCCTTTCAAAATTCGCATTTTATTTAGTTCCGCCCATTGTTTTCTCGTTTAGGGCACACGCATTTTTTTACTTGGGGACCATATGCCGCTTTTTCATGGAATGGCACTACCGTGTCAACATTGAAGGTTCCATGATATCGCCATATGAACACATCTGCGGATGTTTCAAAATTCTAAATTTTACCCAGTTCATGTTAAATGTTGAATTCTGCTTAAGCTGGTGCTAGGGGGGCGTGGACGGTAACTTGCACATTCCAGTACCGTCCATGAACAGGCTCAATCAACCGAGCCTGCAACATTTTCAATTTTGCCGTGTTGGGCTTTCTTTAGGGATTCTGTATTTATCTATTTTATGATCACATCCGTGTTATTTGTGCCGTGTGGCGGCTGTAAAAAAGTCTCCCCGTACATTTAATCAATGATGTTATATTTTCGATCCTTGAGGATCGTTCAGCACGACATTATTGTTGTGCTTGTGGTATTTTTAGTTTCAATTTTTCGGCATTTTCTAGTTGGGTGGTTCCAATATTCCTACTTGAATAATGTTGAATCACCCTTAGGATATGTTGCCTGCTTTTTAAATTTGTCTTTTGACGTCCTATCTGTGATACGCAGGCTTCACAACCTCAGATCCCCTTTCAAAATTCCATTTTATTTTAGTTCCGCCCATTGTTTTCTCGTTTAGGGCACACGCATTTTTTTTACTTGGGGACCATATGCCGCTTTTCATGGAATGGCACTACCGTGTCACATTGAAGGTTCCATGATATCCGCCATATGAACACATCTGCGGATGTTTCAAAATTCTAAATTTTACCAGTTCATGTTAAATGTTGAATTCTGCTTAAGCTGGTGCTAGGGGGCGTGGACGGTAACTTGCACATTCCAGTACCGTCCATGAACAGGCTCAATCAAACCGAGCCTGCAACATTTTCAATTTTGCCGTGTTGGGCTTTCTTTAGGGATTCTGTATTTATCTATTTTAGAGCTTTAATATTTGTTAAATGATATCATCTATAGGTACTCTACCAAAGTTGTTCATATTTTGCCTCTAGTGTCAAAATTAAAAGTGAACTTTGATATCAGCTGACCTAGATTTTGACAAAGTGTATTATTATTGAGCGTTAACAATAGATTTAACCACTAATCTGATAATAAGAATTAGATATGCATTATGACAATCTTCAATTGTAATAGAAAAAAAAATCTGTTCCTACACTACTATTTAGTGTTGTATTATTGCGGTGGCATAGCATTTTTCTCAAATGCAATCTTGTTTATACCTATTATCAATGATCAAAAATTTAAAACAGTAAGAAGTTATATACATGTATGTAAAAAAGGTAGTTTGTAATGATAGTCATTGTCTATGTTTTATTTATCTTCTTTCTTTCTTTCTTTCTTTTTCTTTCTTTCTTTCTTTCTTTCTTTCTTTCTTTCTTTCTTTCTTTCTTCTTCTTCTTTGAAAAAGGCACACACAAATAACTTGTTAGTCAATTGTTGACGCTTGAATGATAAAAATTTTGTTGATTGACACTTTGCCGTTTGGTCTGTCCGGTTGTCTGTCCGTCCGCATTAAAGCTTGTCCGCCCTTCACAGGTCAAACTACTGGTGGGATTTCAACCAAACTTTACAGGAGTGATCAGTACCTCTAGTTATGGCACATTATCAGCACGTTCCGCTTCCTTGCACAAAATGGCCGCCAGATCTAAAAATAGAAAAAAAAATTGTCTGGCCTTCACAGGTAAACTACCGGTGGGATTTCAACCAATTTTTACAGGAGTGATCAGTACCATCCCTAGTTATGCACATTTCCAGCACATTTTGCTTTCCTGCACATAATGGCCGCCAGAGCTAAAAATAGAAAAAATCTTGTCCAGCCTTCACAGGTGAAACTACTGATGGGATTTCAACTAAACTTTACAGGAGTGGTCAGTACCATCCCTAGTTGTGCACATCACCGGCATGTCCCACTTCGCGGCACAAAATGGCCACCAGAGCTAAAAAATAGAAAAAATCTTGTCTGGCCTTAACAGGTCAAAACTTCTGGTTGGATATCAACCAAACTTTACAGGAGTGATCAGTACCATCCCTACTTGTTCGCATCACCTGCACGTTCTATTTTTGAAATGAGACACTCTTATTAATTGAAACTGATGTTACTTGAGATATGTAATTAAGTTGTAAATGAGGCATATAAAATGTCAATTTTTAAGGTAATTTATTAAAACTTTGGACATGAATACTGTTCTGCTATATTGTGGGCAGTCTCTCTTTAACTGAAAGACTGATATATGTTCATAGGAAGAAATACCAATATAATAAGTTTAGCCCACTGCATTTACAATTGCTGAATTTTAAAAGCTTCAAATCAAAGAAGGTAATAACAACATATTTCCATATGCCCAAAAATATTGCCTAGATATTTTTGCATCAAGCATCCCTTGTTGACATCTACAAAATTTATATACATATGTAAAACGTGTCCCTGGGGACATAATTGGTCCTGCCCCAGAGGTCACATAGACAGAAAAAATTATTTTCATATAATTATGTATTCTTATGTAAAGTTACAAATCCCAGATCTCAGTTATTTGGCATGCATCATTACATAGAAAACCTTGATATTTTTCACTGATATTAAAAAATGGCTGTGCCAAGTGGGTTGGTGGGGGATGGGTAGGTCTGGTACACTTATATATATGTTTTTAAAAGTCTTTTCCTCCAATATTAAACATGCAGAGCATAGCTTTTTAGCATGTATCTTCACTTTGTTATAGTGGAATTATCAATTTTGTGATGGATGTTTGTGCGAGTATTGAGATGTTATAGATAGATGCTTTTATTTCATCCAAACGGGAGAGCATAACATATTTACAATAGGCACAACATAAAGTGACATCTTAAAAAATAACAACTTGAGAATAAAAATAAAAATATATACACACGTACACAAACATTACATATTAAGTATGACTCTTCTATACGAAATGAATAAAAGTAATTATCATGTAAACTGTAGAATAATTAATTTGCTAAATAAGATTTTGTCTACTAAGAACAGTAGAAATATCAGCAATTACATCAGTCATTATATTTAAAACATTCATTTGACAAATGAGTTATAGAGAAGTATAATTTTACTGACATGGATATTAAATAAATAATAATCTTAGCGAAACGAAAGTTAAAAGATGTAACTATTACTTTAATCCATGTTGTGTTATAATTGATTGAATAACTAATAGTCAAATTTATGTTAGGTAAGACTAAGATACTATTACCTCAGCGAAACGAAATGTAAGATAAAGTATTTACAAAGCTACATGAATGAGGTTATGTTCATTGAGGAATACAATTGTAAGCATAGTTTTTTTTATTTGTGTATTTTTTTGTGCTTTTGAATTTCTGGTATAATAATATTTATTTGTTTCTTTAAATTTTTATCATTTAAAAACCAACATTATTTTTGTTTTCATTCAGTATATATTAAACTGCTGCGTGACACTTGCTCACCACTCTGTGCCAAAAGCTGTGGCATATACAAGTGTCACTAAACATTTCATGTGACAAGAGCATAGCTCTTTGGCATATATCAATATAGATATCTTATTGATAATTGAAATAAAACCTGTTTTGGACAAAATGTTATAAATGGGTATCCTCTTTGTTTTAAAGCAGGACGCCTCCAGATTCATGATAACTTTCGTGAACATTTGAAAATGTATTTAACAGTATAGAATACAATTTTACACATTATCAATAGAACTTACAACCCATGTAAATTACCATAAAGAGGTCAAACTGTGCAAAAAATAGCCCTTACTGCATTAGTAACGCAGTAGAAATATAGTTATAAATACTAAAAAATCGGTCACTAATCGCACATAAAATGTAAATTATTACTAGAATTTTGAATCTTTATACTTTTCCTAAAATCTTAGTACATTTTTCTCAATGTTTGATTTTATCTACTTCTTCTCATTTCTCTTCTTCTTCTTCATCATCATCATCATCTATGTAAATCTCACATACAAATGACTTGTGCCTCAATTGTTTTGATACTTGCCTGATATAAATTTATTGATTGTTTGACATTCACCAGTAGTTAAATATGTGGTTGTTGTGTTTAGTTTTTTTTTCAAAGTCTGAAGTAAAGATCTCATTGTTGCCTATTACAATTGTAAGAGGCATTTTCCAATTTTCATTTCTGAAGATATTGTGCACCTTACCATCAGTTGCCAAAGTTACAATGCAGCTTGCTTTTCTGTCAGAGACACAGATCAGTTGCTTGTCATCATGGAAATATATATAAGCTGGTTGTTGGAGCAACTGCTCACCTGCTTGATCTTTTATATAACATTTGATTATTGTTCCTGTTGTATTCAGAACTAAAACTTTGTGCAGGTTTACTGCATGCCACATACAGCTTGTCCTCTGCAAAGTGTAACCCCTATATCTAGCACCAACGCTGATTTCTGCTCCTTCTGTAATGTCTTTATCTTGAATAGACATGATTTTGATTTTATTTTCATTTGGCAATGTTAATGCAAATTCGTTTTCAGCAATAAATGCAATATCCCATGGACATGATGTTAATTCTTTTCTCTGTTACCAGTGTATGTTCATCTACTGCATACAGCCTTACACGATTGTAAAATTGTATCTAGGTATAATTACATTTTCATTTTGATAATTTTTGCATCCTCTTGGCATTCGGCATATTCAGGATAGTTTTCCATAGAAACTCTTCAGATCCTCTTCTGACTCTTCTTCCATTTGTACACACAGTTCACGCACCAAGAGCATCAACATTTTTCAGCGTACTGGTCAGAAACTTGTTTGGAATAAAACAATATTTGTCCACTTTGTTTTCTTTTTTGTAATATCTGCCACTTTTTTGTTCAAGAGTTTTCAGTTTCTCTTGATTTTTCTTTAATGCAACGAAATAACTGTTTGCTTTGTTTTGTTTCCTCTAGTATTTGAAAATCTTCTTTCAGATTATCAAGAATATTTTTGTATCATTGGCTGAATATTCGACTTGTTTCAGTTTTCTAATTTCATTTTTGATTATTTTTCTTCAGCTTCCTTTGCAAGCTCCTGCTTCTGCAACTCAAACTGGATGTTGATGTTCTGCTGTAATTTATTGATTTCAGTTAGAGCCTTTTCTCTGCAAGATCTACATATTGCTATGTTTTCTCTTGCAGATTTTTATCTGATCCTCTAGGTTGGTTCTTGGTTGTCTCCATTCTTGTACAGAAATCTTTATATGCAGGTAATAGTTCCACATCCTTAGCTTTATCTGTGAGGGTGCAGATTTCAAGGCATGGTTTGTGGTGTATGATCATATAAGAGTTGCAGCCAACTGTCTCATGTGTTTTACAGTAATATTGAATGGTGTCTCCCTCATGATGTAAACAGGTTTTAGAGAGACTTTCATCAACCTTTCTCTTTGGCATTTCTGACTTCCCTTGTAATTTGTGATGTTTCATCGGTTTAGAAAGGCAATGGTACTTGAAACATTGATCACAAAGATAATGCTGACATTCCACACAGAATCCTTCTGCTTCCTTGTTTTCCAACAAATTTACTTAAAATATAGAAAAATTGAAACATTAGTGAATGGCCAATGGCCCTTCAGAATGTTGATGGGGTTCTAACCGGTAGGGGACTTATGGATTGCTTGCAATACTATGATAATTGCTTGTTTTACTTGGGGACCATATGCCGCTTTTTATGGACTGGCACTTACGTGTCACATTGAAGGTTCCATGATAACCGCCATATGAACACATTTGCGGATATTTCAAAATTCAAAATTGAACCAATTCATGTTAAATGTTGAATTCTGCTTAAGCCGGTGCTAAGGGGCGTTGATGGTAGTTTTAACTAGACAGTATCGTCCATGAATAGCCTTAATCAAACCGATCCTGCAACATTTTCATTTTTGTCGGGTTTAGCTTTCTTTAGCGATTCTTAAAGATCGTTCAGCACGACATTATTGTTGTGCTTGTGGTATTTTTGTTCTTTCTATTCGGCTTTTTTCTTGTTTGGTGGTTCCAATATTCCTCACTTGAATACTGTTGAATCACCCTTAGGATATGCGGCCTGCTTTTTAAATTTGTCTTTTGACGTCTTATCTGTGATATGCAGGCTTCATAACGTCTGTTCCCCTTTCAAAATTCCATTTTATTTACTTCCGCCCATTGTTTTCTCGTTTCGGGCACACGCATTTTTTTACTTGGGGACCATATGCCGCTTTTCATGGAATGGCACTTACGTGTCACATTAAAGGTTCCATGATAACCGCCATATGAACACATCTGCGGATGTTTCAAAATTGAAAATTGTACCAGGTCATGTTAAATGTTGAATTCTGCTTAAGCCGGTGCTAGGGGGCGTGGACGGTAACTTGCACTTGACAGTACCGTCCATGAACAGGCTCAATCAAACCGAGCCTGCAACATTTTCAATTATGCCGTGTTGAACTTTCCATAGGGATTCTTATTTTCTCTATTTTTTCTTTCTTATTTTCAGTATTTTTCACTTTGTACATATACTAAAAACTTAAAAAATCTTTCTGTTGGAAAGTACAAGGCTTACAGCTGATTATATGATAGCATCATTAGGTCCTCTACCAAAGTTGTTCAAATTATGCCTATAGTTTCTAAATTAGCTCCGCCCCGGGGCTCATAGGTTAAATGTATTGGGCGGCTATTTATGACCCACACACAGCACAAACAACACTGATTTCACAATCATATGTCAGAGTCTTTTCATGTTTTTATGCCACCGCAGCATCTGCGATGCGGTGGCATATAGCGATTCACCTGTGTGTGTGTGTGTGTGTGTGTGTGTGTGTGCGTGCGTGCGTGCGTGTGTGTGTGTGTGTGTGTGTTTGTTTGTTTGTGTGTGTTATATAGATTATATAGTGAACTTAAAAAATCTTCTTGTGAAAAACCACCAGTCCAATTTCAACCAAACTTGGCAGGATTGATCCTTGGGTGAAGGGCTTCCAAAGTTGTTCAAAGAATTTAATTCCATGCAGGAATTCCAAAAGGAATTATAAGAATAAATTAAAAAAATCTTCTTGTAAAGACCCAAAAGGCCTAGAGCTTAGATATTTTGCATAAGGCATTGTCTGGTAGACCTCTACCAAGATTGTTCAAATTATAGCCCTGGGGTCAAAATCGGCCCCGCCCCGGGGGTCATTGATTTTCACTATATGTACATATAGTAAAAACTTAAAATACCATTTTGTAAAGACCCATAGGCCTAGAGCTTAGATATTTTGCATAAGGCATTGTCTGGTAGACCTCTACCAATATTGTTCAAATTATAGCCCTGGGGTCAAGATCAGCCCTGCCCCGGGGGTCATGGATTTTCACTATATGTACATATAGTAAAAATTTAAAATACCTTCTTGTAAAGACCCAAAAGGCCTAGAGCTTAGATATTTTGCATAAGGCATTGTAAAAACTTATAGTAAAAACTTTAAAAAAATTTCTTCTAGCAATTGACAAATGCTAGAGGTTAGATACTTTGCATGAAACATTGTGAAGTGAACCTCTAGCAAGAATGTTCAAATAATAGCCCTGGGGTCAAAATTGCCCCCGCCCCGGGGTCATTGATTTTCAATATATACATATAGTAAAAAATAAAAAAAATCTTATTGTCTGAAGGTACAAGGCTTAGAGCTTTAATATTTGTTAAATGATATCATCTATAGGTACTCTACCAAAGTTGTTCATATTTTGCCTCTAGTGTCAAAATTAAAAGTGAACTTTGATATCAGCTGACCTAGATTTTGACAAAGTGTATTATTATTGAGTTAACAATAGATTTAACCACTAATCTGATAATAAGAATTAGATATGCATTATGACAATCTTCAATTGTATAGAAACAAAAAAATCTGTTCCTACACTACTATTTAGTGTTGTATTATTGCGGTGGCATAGCATTTTTCTCAAATGCAATCTTGTTTATACCTATTATCAATGATCAAAAATTTAAAACAGTAAGAAGTTATATACATGTATGTAAAAAAGGTAGTTTGTAATGATAGTCATTGTCTATGTTTTATTTATCTTCTTTCTTTCTTTCTTTCTTTCTTTCTTTCTTTCTTTCTTTCTTTCTTTCTTTCTTCTTCTTCTTTGAAAAAGGCACACACAAATAACTTGTTAGTCAATTGTTGACGCTTGAATGATAAAATTTTGTTGATTGACACTTTGCCGTTTGTCTGTCCGGTTGTCTGTCCGTCCGCATTAAGCTTGTCCGCCCTTCACAGGTCAAACTACTGGTGGGATTTCAACCAAACTTTACAGGAGTGATCAGTACCTCTAGTTATGCACATTATCAGCACGTTCCGCTTCCTTGCACAAAATGGCCGCCAGATCTAAAAATAGAAAAAAAAATTGTCTGGCCTTCACAGGTAAACTACCGGTGGGATTTCAACCAATTTTTACAGGAGTGATCAGTACCATCCCTAGTTATGCACATTTCCAGCACATTTTGCTTTCCTGCACATAATGGCCGCCAGAGCTAAAAATAGAAAAAATCTTGTCCAGCCTTCACAGGTGAAACTACTGATGGGATTTCAACTAAACTTTACAGGAGTGGTCAGTACCATCCCTAGTTGTGCACATCACCGGCATGTCCCACTTCGCGGCACAAAATGGCCACCAGAGCTAAAAAATAGAAAAATCTTGTCTGGCCTTAACAGGTCAAAACTTCTGGTTGGATATCAACCAAACTTTACAGGAGTGATCAGTACCATCCCTACTTGTTCGCATCACCTGCACGTTCTATTTTTGAAATGAGACACTCTTATTAATTGAAACTGATGTTACTTGAGATATGTAATTAAGTTGTAAATGAGGCATATAAAATGTCAATTTTTAAGGTAATTTATTAAAACTTTGGACATGAATACTGTTCTGCTATATTGTGGGCAGTCTCTCTCTAACTGAAAGACTGATATATGTTCATAGGAAGAAATACCAATATAATAAGTTTAGCCCACTGCATTTACAATTGCTGAATTTTAAAAGCTTCAAATCAAAGAAGGTAATAACAACATATTTCCATATGCCCAAAAATATTGCCTAGATATTTTTGCATCAAGCATCCCTTGTTGACATCTACAAAATTTATATACATATGTAAAACGTGTCCCTGGGGACATAATTGGTCCTGCCCCAGAGGTCACATAGACAGAAAAAATTATTTTCATATAATTATGTATTCTTATGTAAAGTTACAAATCCCAGATCTCAGTTATTTGGCATGTATCATTACATAGAAGAACCTTGATATTTTTCACTGATATTAAAAAATGGCTGTGCCAAGTGGGTTGGTGGGGGGATGGGTAGGTCTGGTACACTTATATATATATGTTTTTAAAAGTCTTTTCCTCCAATATTAAACATGCAGAGCATAGCTTTTTAGCATGTATCTTCACTTTGTTATAGTGAAATTATCAATTTTGTGATGGATGTTTGTGCGAGTATTGAGATGTTATAGATAGATACTTTTATTTCATCCAAACGGGAGAGCATAACATATTTACAATAGGCACAACATAAAGTGACATCTTAAAAAATAACAACTTGAGAATAAAAATAAAAATATATACACACGTACACAAACATTACATATTAAGTATGACTCTTCTATACGAAATGAATAAAAGTAATTATCATGTAAACTGTAGAATAATTAATTTGCTAAATAAGATTTTGTCTACTAAGAACAGTAGAATATCAGCAATTACATCAGTCATTATATTTAAAACATTCATTTGACAAATGAGTTATAGAGAAGTATAAATTTTACTGACATGGATATTAAATAAATAATAATCTTAGCGAAACGAAAGTTAAGATGTAACTATTACTTTAATCCATGTTGTGTTATAATTGATTGAATAACTAATAGTCAAATTTATGTTAGGTAAGACTAAGATACTATTACCTCAGCGAAACGAAATGTAAGATAAAGTATTTACAAAGCTACATGAATGAGGTTATGTTCATTGAGGAATACAATTGTAAGCATAGTTTTTTTTATTTGTGTATTTTTGTGCTTTTGAATTTCTGGTATAATAATATTTATTTGTTTCTTTAAATTTTTATCATTTAAAAACCAACATTATTTTTGTTTTCAGTCAGTATATATTAAACTGCTGCGTGACACTTGCTCACCACTCTGTGCCAAAAGCTGTGGCATATACAAGTGTCACTAAACATTCATGTGACAAGAACATAGCTCTTTGTCATGTATCAATATAGATCTTAATATTGATAATTGAAATAAAACATGTTTTTGACAAATGTTATAAATGGGTATCCTCTTTGTTTAAAGCAGGACGCCTCCAGATTCATGATAACTTTCGTGAACATTTGAAAATGTATTTAACAGTATAGAATACAATTTACACATTATCAATAGAACTTACAACCCATGTAAATTACCATAAAGAGGTCAAACTGTGCAAAAAATAGCCCTTACTGCATTAGTAACGCAGTAGAAATATAGTTATAAATACTAAAAAATCGGTCACTAATCGCACATAAAATGTAAATTATTACTAGAATTTTGAATCTTTATACTTTTCCTAAAATCTTAGTACATTTTTCTCATGTTTGATTTTATCTACTTCTTCTCATTTCTCTTCTTCTTCTTCATCATCATCATCATCTATGTAAATCTCACATACAAATGACTTGTGCCTCAATTGTTGATACTTGCCTGATATAAATTTATTGATTGTTTGACATTCACCAGTAGTTAAATATGTGGTTGTTGTGTTTAGTTTTTCAAAGTCTGAAGTAAAGATCTCATTGTTGCCTATTACAATTGTAAGAGGCATTTTCCAATTTTCATTTCTGAAGATATTGTGCACCTTACCATCAGTTGCCAAAGTTACAATGCAGCTTGCTTTTCTGTCAGAGACACAGATCAGTTGCTTGTCATCATGGAAATATATATAAGCTGGTTGTTGGAGCAACTGCTCACCTGCTTGATCTTTTATATAACATTTGATTATTGTTCCTGTTGTATTCAGAACTAAAACTTGTGCAGGTTTACTGCATGCCACATACAGCTTGTCCTCTGCAAAGTGTAACCCCTTATATCTAGCACCAACGCTGATTTCTGCTCCTTCTGTAATGTCTTTATCTTGAATAGACATGATTTTGATTTTATTTTCATTTGGCAATGTTAATGCAAATTCGTTTTCAGCAATAAATGCAATATCCCATGGACATGATGTTAATTCTTTCTCTGTTACCAGTGTATGTTCATCTACTGCATACAGCTTTACACGATTGTAAATTGTATCTAGTATAATTACATTTTCATTTGATATTTTGCATCCTCTTGGCATTCCATATTCAGGATAGTTTCCATAGAAACTCTTCAGATCCTCTTCTGACTCTTCTTCCATTTGTACACACAGTTCACCAAGAGCATCAACATTTTTCAGCGTACTGGTCAGAAACTTGTTTGGAATAAAACAATATTTGTCCACTTTGTTTTCTTTTTGTATATCTGCCACTTTTTGTTCAAGAGTTTTCAGTTTCTCTTGATTTTTCTTTAATGCAACGAATAACTGTTTGCTTTGTTTTGTTTCCTCTAGTATTTGAAAATCTTCTTTCAGATTATCAAGAATATTTTTGTATCATTGGCTGAATATTCGACTTGTTTCAGTTTTCTAATTTCATTTTTGTATTTTTCTTCAGCTTCCTTTGCAAGCTCCTGCTTCTGCAACTCAAACTGGATGTTGATGTTCTGCTGTAATTTATTGATTTCAGTTAGAGCCTTTTCTCTGCAAGATCTACATATTGCTATGTTTTCTCTTGCAGATTTTATCTGATCCTCTAGGTTGGTCTTGGTTGTCTCCATTCTTGTACAGAAATCTTTATATGCAGGTAATAGTTCCACATCCTTAGCTTTATCTGTGAGGGTGCAGATTTCAAGGCATGGTTTGTGGTGTATGATCATATAAGAGTTCCAGCCAACTGTCTCATGTGTTTTACAGTAATATTGAATGGTGTCTCCCTCATGATGTAAACAGGTTTTAGAGAGACTTTCATCAACCTTTCTCTTTGGCATTTCTGACTTCCCTAGTAATTTGTGATGTTTCATCGGTTTAGAAAGGCAATGGTACTTGAAACATTGATCACAAAGATAATGCTGACATTCCACACAGAATCCTTCTGCTTCCTTGTTTTCTCCATCTTGGTAACAAGGATCACAAAATAAAAAGGCACTTGTTTCTTCCTTGTTTAGTTGATTTGTTAAGTCTGGAACTTCCCCAGATACACTGTCAGCCATTTTGTTTATGCATTTATATATGTTTTAATTTTTTCCATTTGAACTTTACTTTTATTTGAAGCAAAATCTGTCAAATTTTGACTATATAATTTTTATTTTATGTTCTCGAGATGGCTGTGTTAATTTCACAATCTTTTATGATAGCTAATGTATTGTGGGAAAATTCTTTACAAATGTATTTGCTTAAGAAAGCTAACAAAAAGTGTATGTGATATCAGTGCAGAACAATAAATATACTTCTTTACTTAACTCTGGGGGCACTTTAAGTAAGCCTTTGAGATAATTCACAGTGTTATACAATTATTACTCTAGTGTCTGTGTTTAAGTAAATATTTGTATAAAGCATCCCCTAGGATCGAATTATTTGTCATTTAATGGTTGGCCTGTCCGTGCTCTGTCTTTGCCTAGTCCTGTTTTTGTTTGGGATCCGCCTGGGCTCCTTGTCATTTGTTCTTGTTGCTGGGTCATATATGGGGGTTGCGTTCATTGAACGCCGCCTTTCCTTGTTGATCTTGTTTATCATATTTTTTGGCATTGCACTAAACGTCTTAGTCAAAAGATACCTCTGCTTTACCTTTTATGTGACCTTCTTTTGCATTGAAGAAATGTCTACCTTTTCTAACATTGTGTCTTGAGTGTCGGAGTAATCTATAAACTTTTGTTTATGAATGCGATACTCTGAATACCAAACGAACATTTATCTACTTTATATTGTACAATTTTGTATATGTAATACATGCATAGAATTATGTATGATATAAACGTATTATGCCCTTATGTTTTTCATAACATTACAATAAATTGTAAGTTGAAATAATGTATGGATCCCGACCCTATTTTATGTATGACAGGGACAATAAACAGTTACCTCTTTGTAAAAAACCTCACAAAAATAAACATTTGTTTATCAATTGCACACCTTTACATTGGTAGGATGTGTATATTATGAACACATCATTATCTAGTTACAACATATAAAAGGTTCACAAGCCGTAAAATAAATGAAGATTCACGGAAGATATTATGGTATTATTGTTTATTCCTTGCAAGTTTCAAAGTATTATCAGTAAAAGGTATTTCTTAAGTGAATAATATATTGCCGAGCCCGTTTGCAATGAGCTTGACTTAGTCGCAACTTTATGCGGATATTTTGGTGTATGTGTGTCAGTACCTTTGTCTGTTCGTGCATCTGGATTTGTCCAGTCTATATCTTGCTTATTCTTTGAAAGATTGCAAAATAATTTGGTACAAATGTTCACAAAGATAGGGTTGTGTGTAGCAAATGAAAACCAGGTTCCGCCGCTCAAAGGTCAAGGTCACATTTGGGGGTCAGTCCAAACACATGCCAGAGTATAACGTATTCTCCATAGTAAGGAAATGTCACGTGAAAAATTTAGGTGTCTGTGGCAAAGGTCACACTTAGGGGTCAAAGGTCAAATAACAAGATAAAACATTCATTTGCGAGTATAACTTCTATATACATGGATGGATTTTAATATAACTTAGTGAAAATGTTCTCCATGTTCAGTTTCTTCATGAATTGAGTAATCTGTATATATGTTGTATTATATATTGTCAAAGATATGAAGTATTGACTTATTTCTGTTGTGAATTGCGCTTTTATGATGCAACTAAAAATACAAAGGGGTATGAAGAGCTATGTGTAATGAAATCTTATTATAAATTGTTAAAACGTTAAATGTTAAATGGTAAATGTATGCTGTTTCCATATGTTGTTCATATTCTTATGGTTGATTATCCAAAGAGTTGTAACAAAGAATGTTTCTATTATATAACACAAATGAAAACTTTACTGTAACAGAATCAAGTGTTCAGGAACAAAATACTACAATGCAATCTTAAATAGGATTTTAATTGTTTAGCAATGATTTTGTGTATTCTCCATTTGCTGATAAGGAAATATACCAACATATTTTTTTTCATTCGGGTATTATGAAACTTTTCTTTTTCAAAATTTTAACAACACTTGAAAACTGCAGGCAGTATATATATATATATCTGTGATTTGAATGAAAATTTAACCTAGTGAACATAATTTCATTATGACTGAAACCAATTGAAATAAAACGTGGGTCAACATTATTATATTGAGTTATCTGTCTCTGAAAGCAAGTTTTTGCTTGTTTTCAAGAGCAGATCACTCAAAACCAAGCATACTGATGTCTCATTAAAATTATTCTTTGATATTTTATTTTCAATTATTAAAGTTCTATATATGATTTTCTGTACAGGTTGCTCTTACTTGTTATAAAACAAAATATAATTATGATTGATGGATAAATGTCGTAAGGTCGAAGATTAATGCTGTTGATGATTTTAATTTACTTACTGATGTAACAAATGTTTTTTCATAAAGCATAAACATCGTGAATGTCATCTTTCATTTCATTATTAAAATATTTTGAGTTCAAACTGACCATGGTCACATCTAAGTGACTCTCAGGCAGTGTAAAGAGACATGTAACTCATTAGCTCTTTCAAGTTTGTTTTAGCTATTAACCTGCATTAACAGAAAGTGATTAGCCGTTGCCACCAGTACAGAACTAGACCAGCCTGCGCATCTGTGCAGTTTGATCAGGCTCTATACCGTTGGCAGCTCAATTTTTGCATTTTATAATATTTAATCCATTACAATAATTGATTCTTTACAGTTTGTTTCCCAAAATCATTAAATGAACAGTTCCAAATTCAAAACAGGATAAGTCTATTACTTAAATTCAGCAGAGGAAACGGTAAGGCAGGAACCATATGAAGAAAAATGTCATACATATTAATATAAAACATATATAATGTAATCAGCTGTGTAATATCAAAAGAGGCAGATGTGGATACAATGATATTACAGATTAGAATTGTCACAGTATACAAACTATTACATGATATTATGTCATTTCAGAAACGGAGCTCTTGACCCCTCGTCATCTGGTGGCGTAACCACAAGTCCATCTTCTTCCATTGTGCCCTTGTTGATTCTGGTCACCACCATCTAGATTTACGAGCAGCCAATCCTCTTGACCCACCCTCTGTTTTAGATGCTCGACAGTCAGAAAAAAAACTGCTAAAGATTTGGTTAGGTCAAGTGCAAGATGATAAGTCTGGACAAGGGGGTGGTGTATATAATGTATATGCCACTGATAAATACACCATTCCATAAACAGTTTCTACAATATTTCTCCACAAAACATCACTACAGATGTTCGTTCTAGTTATGTCTGTTATTATTATCATTAATTATTTTATGTAATGCTGTTATTCTACCTGAAATGCATTGTATAATTCATTTTATTTCCAACTTCTTATGCAATTACTAATTAGTTAAGTATGTTCTATATTTTGAAAAATATGAGCTGGAAGTAAAAATGTTAGAATTTATATTCTCTAATAATACTCCTCTCCCCTACCCTTTTTAGAGATAGGAAAGGAAAACCGTTCAATAGCAGTATATTAAAAAGATCAAGGAAATCAACACAAAGTTTAATACTGCATCTTTGCATTATATATAACCCAGTGGTAAACAACACAAAAACAGTAGATTCTTTTAATTTTGAACCTTTTTGTACTTTAATTATAGCCCACTTTTTTGAAATTTTAATGCCCCTGAGGGTATTTATTAGAGTATACATGTAAAGTAAATGCCAACAATTTATAAGACTGGTGATGTTCAGTAAGAAGAATCAGTACGTATACATTACATGTATTTAATTGGCATTATTTGATTGATTTTACTTTATTTACAGTGTTTTACCTTTTGGTGTCAAATTATATGATTTGGATTGATGTTACATTTATTAGGAAAAATGCAACATTGGCAAACTGTTGTTGCATATTACTTCCAGCAGTACTAAAAGTTTAATTAGATTGTTTAATACAAATACCATAAATTATATCTTTTCCATTTTAAGCAGATATCACTAGATATTTGTTTTTCTCTTTCTTATTATAAAGTGATATGTCAATAAAATATTATATTCTTTTACAGTATTTGTTAATGAGATGCAATATGCAATTTTATATAAGTTTCTTTTTATTTCAACTTAAGGTATATACTTTATTATATATTCAAGGTGCTAATTTACTAAATCTAGTTCCTCTAAATAAGGGATTTTTCTATTGTTTTGTAAAAACGTCTAATGTTTGAATTTGAATGCCAGCAAAACAGATGTTGCAGTTCTCATTATGCCCCATGAACAGACTCCTTCCATGAATAGACTCAACACGAAAACTGAGTCTGAGATTTTTTACTACATTTGTTTTAGTTTTTGCTTTGATTGTTCTCTATCGAAGGGTCATCTGTTTTCAAACTTATGATATCAATATTTATGTCCTGATCTCTGTTAAGATTTATATGTTTAAAATGGTATTTTATAAGGTTAACAGTTATTTGATAATAATCAAAGGGAAGTAAGCAAGCTTAGAGCAATATTTGTTATGATTATTGCCCCTTTGTATTATGACAAAATGTGCTGCAAATGAAGAGCAGAAATCATACTTTTTTTATCAAATTGTAAAAAAAACTGACCCAAAATGAAAAGCGTTTAAACACTTTTCAGTTTTAACAGTTTTATTTATTTGTATAATCAGGCCTCTGGCCCATACACACATATATATACAACATTATAATTTACATCTAAATATGAAGCATGAAGTCAAGGATTAACAATGACAAATTTCAGTTTATAATACCAATCTAACATAATATATATTGATATGAAAACACATAAATTCCTCTCAATAGGCTTACAATATCATCTGTTATTTAATAATGCTTGATACTTAAACAGAATCGAACTTTGCTTAAAATGTATAATATCTAATGAACATTTGTACGCCTCCAAGGCGTATTTGGTTATTGATTTGCCCAATATACCATAGTAACTCTTTGATCATTAAATATGTGATAAATGTTTAGTAATAAGCCAGTTTATTCGTCAGTTATTATGCCTGATTTATTGTGTACAGTACTGTTTTTATATTAATATGTATATTAGTTAAAACTGCTAATTATTTCAGCCGACTCAGAGATGATTTCTTCATGAATAATTGAAATTTTGAGAATTGTTTATTTTTGCTTTGAAAATAAAGATATATTTAAAACAATGAATTTTAGATGCTTTTTATTAGCTCACCAAAGCCTAAGGCTCAGGGTGAGCTATAAGTATCAAAGAGGGATGTTCCGGTGTAGCGTGAGATTCGTCAGACCCGTGGAAAATGTAAGATTGGCCAGGGTTCTCAATAACTTTCAGCACAGCAGGCCAAATTTGAATTCTAGCAGGCCGCCTAGGGGTGAAATTAAGCACTTGATTTCCTGCATTCTAGGCCATATTTTGGCAGTTTAAAATTATTACAGAAGACCAAATGTAAAGGCATAATTTGAATAAAAAAACTATATAAAATTTCTCACACTATTAAATTCTATAAAAAATGTGTTACATTAGTAACATTATGAGCATTAATCCAGTATTAAGTGTGTTGTCAAATACATTTGTGTGATTAATTGGAAAAAAAGTGCAGTTTTGCCCTAAATACTGTTTTTTAATTCATTTTAAACTTAATGAAACACCATTCCCTGCAATTCATTTAAAATACTGGACCAATACAGTTATGTCGGGCGTTAATTGCAGACAGGAGAAAAATATTAGAAAATTACTGCATAAAAATCACTCTTATTCAATAATAAAATATCATGTGCCAGATGCCAATCATTGTGTTTCATTTTTTAGGGATTAACACTTTCATTGAACAGAAGGGCATTTTAAAATGACTTGCCAATTATGCGAATACTCACCTGGCATTAAATGATTAAATAAAAATAAGCAAATTGTGTGTTGCCTGTTGCTGCAGACATGGCACTAACAAGATTTCAATAGAGCTTACAGTTTCACATGTATATAATACATCAATGTACAGTTTATGTTTACAAAATCAAAACAGGCCGAGTGTTCACAAAAATTTAAGGATCAGGATCAAATTAAAAACTAATATTCTTCATTGTTTAACCTCATAGATTATATATCTAATATTAATTTGATGAAGTTGGGTTTGCGATGGCAAGTTTATGAAATTTTAGAACAATTTATTGTTATTTTTGTAAGATAAGGGAATTTTACAGTTGATCCAAATATTGATCCTGATCCTAATATTGAATCTTATTTCGAAGTTAAAAGCTTGAACAGGACCTAAATGTGTTAGTCATAAATTCTATAAACTTATTTGTCAGACATGGAACAGAGCAAATGTCACAAAAACTTTTACTATTTATGCCAACAAATCTCAGTACATGTAATTCACTAAAAATGTATCAGTTATTTGGTGTAAGATTTGAGTAGGAACATTGGATTTACATCTTTTGCCCCTGATTTGAACAACAAATTATAGATTTTAAGTCATTTTGATCAAAGTATATTGCCCTTAATTTTTATACCTATAGGGTATCAAAACTTTGATAACAAGCTTGTTATTCATATTATATTTCTTGCATTAAAATTGCTTATTCATAAATAAGCATTGCATATATCAGTGTATGAAGTTCAGTCAAAGAAAGATATTTTATTCAAAACATTTTTTTTCTTTTTTGAAAATTTCCCAATCCGTAATTGCATGTCCGAATAAGTAACATCCGAAATCAGATCTATTTTCGACAACACATGAATTTTAGTACACATTATCAGTGTAAATGACAGCTATCAACAATTGATTTTACGGTTTATATCAAACAAATCATGTGTTTTAAAGTTTAAACCCTTGAAAAGTGTCCAGTTTTAGCAAGTAATTTCATTGCAATATTGCAGTAGGCTGGAAAAATCGGCAATGGAGTTGGACTTCCGGTTTCACTTTATGCAAGTTTAATTAAGATTTATATGCTAAAAAAAGTCTGTTTTCAGATTTATTCCAATCATTTATTGTGTTTTTACTGAAAAATTAATAATTTTCACGGAGCATCAGTATTTGACAGTCAAATTTTGTTCTCAGTTTATGGTATTAATTGAAAATTTTACAAATTTCAGTCGGCCAAAAAGTGTTTTTAAACGGTCATTTCGGCCGGCGGCCGGCTCTTATTGAGAACCCTAGATCATTGGGTATGTTTGTATTTTGTGCTGTCCATGTAAAGGGTAGCAAAATTTGTCTCCCCCTTACCAGTTCCGACCCCACTGACATTTCCTCATTAACTATTCTCCCCTTTTTTGAGTGTGAGCATTTGTGCAATATTTGCAGACTGCTCCTGACCCAAATCTTATTTTATTAATAGATCAGTATTGATATGTTTTGATGAATATAAATGAGTATGTTAATTATTAATTTTGGGAAACATTCTTTTAAGCAGATAATTACACATTTTGAATTAATTATTCCAGATATTTATTCTGACAAAGATTATGATTCATTAATATTTTACATTAAACTTTAATGTGCAAGGTGGCCAACCGTGTAAGCTGTGAGTTCTGTGTGAGACGGGCCTTACACAGGTCTCATATGTAAGAATTTTAAGCACACAGGATCGGAATCCTCTAACTTTTACAAGGTCATGTTTTCAAGGTCCTGAATGAGGTATACAAAACATGGTGTTTTTACCCCACTACAGTAGATAAAGTCGACGCTTAAATTTTCAAGTGAAAAATGACAGGAAAATCAACATTAATAATTTATTTTTACATGTCATATGTTTTATCTTTTTTTTTCTTGATACAAAAACAATTTTTTCAAAAATCTTTCCCATGTCAGCAGTCATCGAATTAAGAACTGGTCCGATGGCCCATGGCCGGTGAAAATTAGTTTGGGCAAGTGTAAATTTTAAGAAAATTTAGTTAAATATATAGTAGAATAAATTCAAAACTTGAATTCTGGCCAGTAAATTCAAAATCTTAAATTCAATGACTGTTTCAGTGGCCTGTGGTCAATACAATTCTAACTTACTTATTGTAATTTAGTTAAAAGAACACTTTGAAGCATTTTTTGCTAATAAAAGTTTAGATTAGTTGAAAAAAAAAGTTTACCAAATTACAAAAATGATCACAGTCTGTCCTGCTCCTATACAACAAGGTGATCATTTGCTTGTTTGTTGAAAAACAAAGTTATAACAGTTATATTTATCAAGTGTCTGGGTTATCTAATAATTCTATGCACAGGGCCAAAACACCATTTTTGGGGAAGGGGCCTCAGCCTTTTTCTTGGGGAAAATATGCGTGATTTTGGCATACTTTGGGAAAAGGGGTCTCAAATTTAACAAAAACTTTTAAAAGTTCTTCCAAATAGAAAAGCAAAAAGCACTAGGAAATACTAATAAGGCAGTAAAAGACCTGAATTCAACACCATCATTTAATTTTGTTCTAAATTCTATGGGAAATTTAAAGACTGGGGAATTTTAAGGACCAAACTGGGGAAAAAAAGAGGCTAGTTTGTTTGGGGAAGCAGCCTATATTCGGCCTCTACAAAGAAGGGTTTTTTGGCCCTGATGCGTCAAGAGTTATCTCTCCAACCAGTACTGATATTGTATGGGAAGTGCCGACATGCCAGTAATACTAATAATTGGCAACATGAAATACCCAAATATACCCAAATATTGCCCATATATACCCAAATATAGCAATATTAATTTTTGTTTGTATACAATACAGATAATAATGAGAAAATGAATTAATATTTATAAAGATATGATACAATTTGTTGTCTACATTTTTTTTTTTTGGGGGGGGGGGGTATAACTTTGTTCAAATTTCATACAAGTGTCCATCGTATTATTTTTTTTTAATTTAATATAGCTATAATGGAGTATACTGTATTGTGGGTAGATTCTATATTTTGGTGATAGGAAAATGTATATTTGGGTATGTTTGATTTTATCTTAGTGAACGCACAGATATATAGACAATGGATAGGAACCTCCGAAAATAGAGGAGAGTCTGATTCAGACCAACAATCCTTTGCGCGCTTCGGTGATAATCGGACTTTCCCGCTAGTCTCTGATTTTCACGCTATCGTTAAACTTCGGCGATATCCGTGAATTATTGCTAACATTGCTGACATGGATTTTCATCGGAGAAATATTTGTGTGGAAAAGTGTGTTTTGCTTCATATATAAGTACAAAATGTTTAGTCTTTTTTGTTGATGTACCTTCGGGAATTCAATATGGCGGTATTTTGGCTACTTTTACCCAGGATGTAGCAGATGTGGCAAAATCTCGCGACATATGATAACTTGCAGGAACACAATTCCACCAATATTGATTTTAACTGTCTGACGTCACAGTCACTTCTCCATCTTACATTATAATTAGCTCCATGGTGAACGTTTATATTTTAATTCATAATAAAAACAGCACATTTTGTTATTAAACATTTATTTTTAGTATATTTGGACATTATTTTTAGTATATTTGGACAATATTTGTGTATATTTGGGCAATATTTGGGTATATTTGGGCAATATTTGGGTATATTTGGGCAATATTTGGGTGTATTTGGGTATTTCGTGCTGCCCCTAATAATTCTCATATTTGACCCTAAAAATAAATAAAATATGAAAATTAATTAAAAAAATCAAAAATTTTTGAGGGGATTATTGTCTGCAAATTTCAAAAAGGGGGGGGACTGTCTTGGAGGAAATGGTTTGGGACAGGAACTGGTAAGCGGGTGAATATAGTCTGGCATTTCGATATACAACTTATACAGCTTGATCAGTGTTTTAACACTGAGTGATAGTTAAGACCACTTAAGATAATGCATTTAGATGACCAACCAAGCTAATAATTAGGTCATTTTTCACACATACTGACTAATCCCTTTATACGTAAAATGTATTACAAAAATGGTACCGAAACGCTCACAAAGTGACACATCCTCTCACTGCCCCACCCCCTGCATTTGAACGGCGTACTTGCACAATCAACTATATGTCAACCAACTATATGAGGACTGACCTGGTCAGCATCTTTTACTCCTTTTTACTGAAGTATCATTAGGGCCTAATAGATAAAAAAAATAACTTACACTCTTTGATTTTCCATCACTGCATCAGCGCTCTATCCAACTTCCGACGCCGAGTGACAGACCTGGCTTTAATAATATTTCAAGAAAACAATACATTGTCAGCGTTAATCCGTTGTACAGCACATAAAAATATTCACATCCTACCGAAAATTCAACAATTCCAAAATATCCCTTGACACAACTTGAAAACTATGTTTTTATTAGAAAGTCTTACATTTCTCACGGCCTTTCTCGCCGTCGTTCTGCGCATGCGCAGTACGCATAGTCTTACGTTCCTCACTGGTCTTAAGAAATTCACGCCACACCGGCGTTCGTTGTCCGTCGTCCTTCGTCAACAATCGTCTTCTTCTCTGAATCTTCTAAGTAGATTTACTTTAAATTTGGTCTGTAGCATCCTTGTGACAGTCACACTTGAAATTGCTCATGTCATTGCAATTGGCCCCTTTTATGGGTCAGCAGAGCTAAAATAGAAAAACCTTTAAACATCTTCTTCTACAGAACTTATTTATGGATGATCACCAAACTTTGTCGGTAGCATTCTCGGGTAGTGTTTTATCAAGTTTGCTCATACTAGTATTAATTTGATTGCCCCCTTTTAGGGGCCACTAAAGCTAAAAATATAAATTCCGTTAAATGTTCTTTTCTAGAGAACTAATTGATGGATGATCACCAAACTTTGTCTGTAGCATTCTTGGGTAGTCTTTTATCAAGTTTGCTAATATCATTTTGATTGGCCCCTTTTAGGGGCCGCAAAGCTAAAAAAAGTACCGTTAAATGTCTTTTTCTAGAGAACTAATTGATGGATGATCACCAAACTTTGTCTGTAGCATTCTTGGGTAGTATTTTTTTTATCAAATTTGCTCATATTAATTTGATTAGCCCCTTTAAGGGGTCTCTATATCTAAAAATAGAAAAAATCTTTTAGATATCTTCTTTTACAGAACTAATTGATGGATGATCACCAAACTTTGTCTGGAGCATTCAAGTTTGCTCATATGACTTTGATTGGCCCCTTTTAGGGAAAGCTAAAAATACAAATACCTTTAAATGTTTATTTCTACAAAATAAATGGATGGATGATCACCAAACATTGCCTGTAGCATTTTTTGGGTAGTCTTTTATCAAGTTTGCTCATATTAATTTGATTGGCCCCTTTTAGGGGCCACTAAAGCTAAAGCTAAAAATAGAAATACCGTTAAATGTCTTTTTCTAGAGAACTAATTGATGGATGATCACCAAACTTTGTCTGTAGCATTCTTGGGCAGTCTTTTACCAGGAGTGCTCATATGAATTTGATTGGCCCCTATTAAGGGCCAATTAAGCTACAATAGAAATACCTTTAAATGTCTATTTCTACAGAACTAATGGATGGACGATCACCAAACTTTGTCTGCAGCAATTTTTGGGTATTCTTTTATCAAGTTTGGTTATAATATTTTGATTTGCCCCTTTGAGGGGCCGTTTAAATTCAAAATAGATACAATGTATATGTTTAAACGTCTACTGCTACAGAACTCATTGATGGATGATCACCAAACTTTGTCTGTAGCATTCTTGGGCAGTCTTTTACCAAGATTGCTCATATGAATTTGATTGGCCCATTTTAAGGGCCAATTAAGCTACAATAGAAAAACCTTTTAATGTCTATTTCTACAGAACTAATGGGTGGACGATCACCAAACTTTGTCTGCAGCAATTTTGGGTATTCTTTTATCAAGTTTGATTATAATATTTTGATTTGCCCCTTTGAGGGCCGTTTAAATTCAAATAGATACAATGTATATGTTTAAACGTCTACTGCTACAGAACTCATTGATGGATGATCACCAAACTTTGTCTGTAGCATTCTTGGGCAGTCTTTTACCAAGATTGCTCATATGAATTTGATTGGCCCCTTTTAAGGGCCAATTAAGCTACAATAGAAATACCTTTAAATGTCTATTTCTACAGAACTAATGGATGGACGATCACCAAACTTTGTCTGCAGCAATTTTTGGGTATTCTTTTATCAAGTTTGGTTATAATATTTTGATTTGCCCCTTTGAGGGGCCGTTTAAATTCAAAATAGATACAATGTATATGTTTAAACGTCTACTGCTACAGAACTCATTGATGGATGATCACCAAACTTTGTCTGTTGCATTCTTGGGTAGTCTTTTATCAAGTTTGCTCTATTAATTTGATTAGCCCATTTTAGGGGCCGCTTAAGCTAAAAATAGAAAAACCTTAAACATCTTCTACTACAGAACTTATTGACGGATAATCACCAAACTTTGTCTGTAGTATTCTTGGGTACTATTTTATCAAGTTTGCTTACTTTAATTTGATTAGCACCTTTTAGGGGCCACTAAAGCTAAAAATATAAAAAATCTTCGAACATCATTTCCTACTGAAATAATTGATAGATGATCACCAAACTTTGTAGCATTCTTAGGTAGTCTTTTATCAAGTTTGCTCATATTAATTTGATTAGCCCCGTTTAAGCTAAAGCTTAACTGCCCCAGGTCATGGCATTTCTTCAATTTATTGTTTAAACATATTCTATGCCCAAATCTTATATTAAAATATATTGATATTCTAACACTGAAAGCAGTTGTTTCTGGTGAAGAATTTTTGTTATTTACTTTAATTACATACTGTTTAATCTTAAAACAATTGATGAAATAAACTCTTAACTGATTTTGTTTTTTATTTTTCCCGGAACATTTATGAGAACGTTTTTTTTTAAAAAATGAATATTTTCTTTTGTAAGAAATTAGAAAGTTTTGTTTAGGGTACGTTGGTTTTGAAACATATAAAATTTTAGATTTGCATTAAACATGATGAAGAGCCCAGTGCTCCGTCGTCCTGATATTCTGGTTATTTCAGGCTTAAATGATTACAAATTTTTAGTATATCTTTCAACAATAAGGCATTTCCGTAGTAGCTGCAGAATGTTTATCTATCCTTTTATTAAAAATTAGTACCTATATCCATGTAATACCGAAGTGTATTTAAGAACTTATTTCCATTTAGCAAAGTGTGAGTTCATATTGATCACGGCATATATCCATAATGCATGCATGTGAGAATATTTGTACAAAAAGAAACACAGAATTGTGCACTTCGGTGTTGCGTAATGAGAAACATTACTTTTATTCTATTATTATCTCATTAATCAAAATGAATGGAAATGACTTAGTATATAGGGCTGCTAAGATATTAAATTTTAAATTCTTTACATATATTTCCCTTTCAATAACATTCGTGAGCCAGCGTATTGAAAGAAAATTTTTGATACTTGTACTCCCTGGTAACTGATTAGTAACTGTGAAAAATAACGCATATAATTTATATTCTGATAAAACTGAAATAAAGTAGATCACATATATGACAGAGGTACTTTTTATGTGGTTATGTTGATTTCATGAATGAATATCGAATAAATACTGTTTACATGACGTCATTCTCATTGTCAGCTAAATAAAACTTGGCGCATGAAATTCTTAGAGTTCAATTGAATATATGCACCATCTTCGTCTGGTGATAACTGGAGAAACTGAATTGAACACTTTTTGTAAAATTGATTCATTATTTTTTTATTGAAAATGTAATGCCAGTTTTTCTGCTTTTTAAAATTCCCCAGAATGCGTCTTTTCATTTTTCATTTTTCAATTTTCCCCAAAAGACGTCACCCTCCCACACTTGCATCAGTCAGCGCGCAAGCAAAGACAATTGGGTTATGGATCTTTAAAATCCAAATAAAATGGGTATTTGTCAATCCGAACACATGTACATATCATACATACAATGAACAGAGAATGTTTTGAAAATATACAAAAACCGTGGGAGATTATTTCAATATTGGCTCAGACAGTTGGTTTAATCAAACTTTAATAAATTGATATATAAAAAAAGATCAATGAATAGCAACTTAGTAAGTAGGTAACATTATTTTATGAACTTACACATTTTGTTTCACGATCATCCGTGTGGGTCCTTGCATTAACACACAATGTAACATAATTATAATACAGTCAACATTTAAACAACATAAATACAAAAAAATATCATATCTTTTAATGGGTGAATAGTTTGTTCTGTGACCCTCATCAAAGTGTAATTTATTTTATTTTATCATACAAATCATATCAATATTCAAGACAGACATTTCAAATATAATAACTAAAACCATGCACCAAATTTGCGTTTGATAGCTGTTTGGTATCTTTTGAACTTCAACGTGTATTGTAATGAAATTTTATCAGCATGCATTTTAGAATATTATCAACACATTTTGAAAGGAACAGTTAATTATGCCGATAAATAATGATTTCATATTGTTTTTAAATAAGCAATTATACGGCACCCGGCGCACGGTAGAAAAGCGCAGTAAGTCATCGTATATTTCTTGCTAAAAAACTAAAAATTTAACGTAGAAAACCCGCTGAACATCGCATGTTTCTTCTATGATGTCATTTAAGTAATCGATCTATAAAATAATGGACGTCATTTCCGTTTATTTTTGTTGATATCGCGAGAAACGACAGACGCCTTTATTGTTTTCTACGGAAAAATGACGGACACGCGGTAATTAGAAAATCGCGCGATCATAAAACGATCATAATTTTTTGTTGTCATTTGGGAATGTTACCTACAAAAACATTTGATAAAAATCAGCAGACGAACAGAGAAAAGAAAATTTCATGATCATTAGTGTTAAAGTGACATAAGAAATTTAGTGATGGACATTACTTTGAGAAGCAGTAACCGTCATTGACTGCGTAACGTTGAAGCACAAGTTGTACGTTAATATTATGACGTTGACGTCAATAACATTTTGGAGTGCGCCACTGTCGCCGACATGTGTTTATGTAAAATTAAATATTGTTGTAATGTAAGAAGCGACTCACATGAATTTTTCTGTGTTTATTTGTTACTAATTCTTCTAAGCAGTGTAAGAATTTCAAAATAATATCTCAAATATATTTTACGCAAGAAAGAAAGTCCACGAATTTTTGGATAACCCCTCGTACATGCAATATTTCCAGCCACCCATATAAGGGGAGTTGGCTTTAACAAGCAGGGGATATGTACCAAAATTAAAGGGATATTGAGGGAGACACTACTAGATGATGTGCTAATAGGTAATACGAAGTGTATCATAAAATTATGTTTTGCTGGTAAAAGTGATGTTTTAAATTTCTTGTCTGTTGGATTTTTGAAAATCAGCGGAATTCAATCCCATGGTAGGAGATTGGGAGACAAGGCCGAAAATCTGGGAATTTTGTTCCCCGAGGGGTGGATTCGGGATATGACATGTATGGGTAATGTTGCCATGTCACATTATAGATTGTTAGCCTCTGATGTCATATAAAGTTTTATTGTAAATAAATCATATAAGGTATAATAAAATGAATTTACAGTGATGTAAACTAAATATATAATAAAGTAATACTTTATTATCATATTATTTTATTATTTACATGGACATGTATATTAATTATTATATTATACAAGTGAAGGTAGAGATTTCATCAGCACAACACACAAGTTATGTTAACAACTAGCACACAGCTCTGATGTGGTCAATTTTAAAGGCTGGCTGACTAATGCCTGGATTGACCTGTCCATGGTCAACTACCCATACCCTGCCAATTTCCGTGAACCATTTCCGGCATGGCCGGTTAAGGTGCATACTTCTATGGTAATAGCACTTAATGTAGTTTGTTTAAACACATATAGTGGACATGAATTACAGTAGGTTCAATACTAAATTTATTGAAAGTGTTGAATGATATTGTTTTCTTCAATGATGTCAATAAATTTAGTAATGAATCTATTTGAATACAGTATAAGATTCTATAAACTTAGAAAATTAAACATCATCCACGCTTTTGTTTTACTATCAAGCTCTGAAAAAAATAGCTAAGCATGCTGTCCTTCTGACATGGTGGTGTGCCTATAGTGGAACACTTACTTTTAAGCTATGTTTGTATAACTCGTTTTTATGTCATGTTTATGTATGTCAGTCATGTCAGTAATGTAATATTGTTTTTATTAAATGGCTGTACTACATTACTGCACCACGTTTATGTGATAATTTATTTTAATTATGCTTGATTGTGACACTTACATCAATGACAATAAGATTATGCAGCCTCTTGGAGCTAGTAGATGTCAAGGTAGCCAGTAAATGTTCACTGATATGAATATGAGTGTCTGTGCCTTCATCTCTTTCAATTTCTGTGAGAAAAGAAATCGTTTCCTATATTCAGTTGATCATTTCTTATATAATATATATTTTGTATGCATCTGTGTTTTTTTTTTCATTCAGGCAGTTTGCAGTTAGTTTACTCTGGAAGTGGAAGGTAAGCAGCTATTGTCAGATCTATCAGAAGCTGTAAAGATATATTTCAACTACAGTGGTCAGGCTAGCTGTCTAAACACCACACAACAAGCCACGTCTGGTAAGTCTAGGCTGGGATTATAAAGTAAGTTCTTTATCATAAGGTTTTAATATACTTCTGTGAAAAAAATATAAAATTGATATAATCTTATTCTGAGGTAAAGCGGACAACCCTTTATTAAAAGGAAGTTCTACGACAACTTTTATGAAATGAAAAATAAAAACACCCAACAATCTCCATTGTATTATTACCGTATAATAAGAAACCTTGAAATCCTAATTATACAATGTTGAACCTTTGATCCAGTCATTATATATAAATAATGTAAGACTACAAGTGTATTGCTGGTTATACACTCACAAAACATATTTTAGAGGGAGCTTTATGGGTCATAGAGATGCTAAAAAAGCCAAAGTTTCATAAATCTTCATTGAATAAAGCTACAATGTAATTGCATGTAGAGAGAAACCTTGTGCTTTTGAAGATTTAATGTATAAACTTCATTATGTACAATATTTTTTATTTGTGCTTCTTAAAGCCTTATTAAAAGGAAACAGTAAAAATAAAAGAACAAAAGTATGTAATTACAATTGAATTTCATTCATCTTACTGTTTTGTCGCAAACTGTACTAGCTCGTATTCCATTATCATATTCAAATGAAGTTGAGCTTTGAGTAGTTCAAGCCATCCTACTTCAATTTTGTGTGCATAGCATACCCATGCATTTGAACTTTTTTGATGATCAGGTGGGAGATTTGTCTTCAAAAAGAGGGAGATTTTGAATTAGCAATAAACAAAAAAGAAAGTTCTGACATCAGACATAGGGAGATTTCTTTAATTTGTGAAAATACCCGTATTTAAAGAAAAATCTTTGAAAATATGACTGCAGAATGTGGGAATCTCCCGCTTATCACATATACCATACATTGTACATGTACCTCTAAATTTGTGTTTAGTGCTATTGAAACATTGAACTGTGTTATAGTTGTTAATCATATGTGACATGAATTTATATTTTGATGAGGGCCTGGTAAATCTTAAATACGTGTACTATGTGGTGGATATCAATTTTCTTTCAAAATGTTTGACTATATGGAACTGTAATGTTTTTCATCTCAGAAACTTAATTGTGATGCTGTGATTTTTTGTATGTCTTTCATTTATGTATTATGAACATGCACTAAGCATTACTAAATAAACAATAATTAATATTTCGATTATTTTTATTTGAAGTCTAAATCAATTCCATGAATTTGATAATTGCAGCATCAATTTGCATACTAGTTACAACTATTTGGCACGATAATGCTAAAATTTGTTAGCTTTTTGTAATTTTAAAAGTAAAGACTTTAAGTTAATTTTCATTTTAGGGTGGACCAATCGCTAATTTTGAAAGAACTTTGGCCTAACCCTTTTGCTTTGTATCATTTTGAAAGCCTGTTGTTTCTGTGTATATTAAAATGAATAAACTCTGATAAAATTCAAATTCATTTTCACTCAAAACTGAAGTACAAAATGCTATATTGTATTCAAAAGCATTAAGTGTTAGATATCGATAGTTGAATACAGCAATTTTGCGTGTTATTGTAGCTACTGTTATGCAATGATTTTGTAAAATTGGACAAACTGAATTGATTAAATAGTCTACTTTAACTAAAAATGGTGTTATATAAGCAATTAAAAAGCAGGAAAATTAAAACCGTTTATTAAGTTGAAAATAATTTGTTAGAGTAATTTCAAGTTTTTCACTAATTATCAGAAAGTATTAATATAAAAACCAAAATATACAGTAATATAAATATACATGCATATTTAAGAAAAATCATGTTTTTTTCTTATATAAGTCAATGTTCATGTTTTATTCATCATCAGTTAACATAACTTAATGTTTATGTCATGTGATATACGTCAATGTTTACGTTTTATTCATCATGTAATAAATGGCAATGTTTATGCTTTTAACAGTCATCATCAGTTTCTCCGGGTACACCAAAGATACAATGAAATGAATTATTCATACGTTTAGAACTACAAAACACAAATAAACATTTTTCATCAATGTCAATTTCACCAGAAGTTAAATCTATGGAAAATATGTTTATTTTTTCAAAGTCTGAAGTGTAAATCTCTTTATTGTTATTTATCGTAAGTGTAAGAGGCATTTTCCAATCTTCATTTCTAAATACATTTTGCACTTTCCCATTAGTTGCAATAGTAACAATGCAGCTTGCTCTTCTGTCAGAGACACAGATTAGTTGCTTGTCATCATGGAACGATATATAAGCTGGTTGTTGGAACACTTGGTCACCTGTTTGATATTTTGTATCACATTTAATTATTGTTCCTGCCGAATTGAGGATTAAAACTTGTGCAGGTTTACTGCATGCCACATACAGCTTGTCGTCTGCAAAGTGTATTCCCTCACATCTAGCACCAACACTGATTTCGTCTTTCTCTTTAATGTCTTCATCATCAACATACATAAATTTGATTTTATTTTCATTTGGCAATGTTAATGCAAACTGGTCTTCATCAATAGCTGTAATATCCCATGGACATGATGTTAATTCTTTCTCTGTTACAAATGTTTGTTCATCTTCTGCATACAGCCTTACACGATTGTAAATTGTATCTAGTATGATTACATTTTCATATGATATAGGGCATCCTCTTGGCATTCCATATTCAGGATAGTTTCCATAGAAACTCTTCAGGTCCTCTTCTGATTCTGTTTCCCCTTGTACATACAGTTCACCAAGAGCATTCACATTTTTCAGCATACTGGTCAGGAACTTGTTTGGAATAAAACAATATTTGTCCACATTGTTTTCTTTTTGTATATTCGCTACTTTTTCTTCGAGAGTTTTCAGTTTTTCTTGATTTTTCTTCAATGCAATGAATAACTGTTTGCTTTGTTTTGTTTCCTCTAGTATTTGAAAATCCTCTTTCATATTAGCTAGAACATTTTTTGTATCATTGGCTGAATCTTCAACTTCTTTCAGTTTTCTAGCTTGATTGTCCTCTTTTTCCTCAGCTTCTTTTGCAAGTTCCTGCTTCTGCAATTCAAACTGCATGTTGATTTTCTGCTGTAACATTTTGATTTCAGAAAGAGCTGTTTCTCTGCAAGATCTACTTATTGCTATGTTTGCTCTTGCAGTTTTTATCTGATCTTCTAGGTTGGTCTTGGTTGTCTCCATTCTTGTACAGAATTCTTTGTATGCAGGTGATAGTTCCACATTCTTAGCAATATATGTGAGGGTGCAGATTTCAAGGCATGGTTTATGGTGTATGATCATACAAGAGTTGCAGCCAACTGTCTCATGTGATTTACAGTAATATTTAACGGTCTCTCCCTCATGATGTGAACAGGTTTCAGAGAGGCTTTCATCAATCTTTCTCTTTGGCATTTCAGACTTCCCTAGCAATTTGTGATGCCTTGATGGTTTAGGAAGGCAGTGATACTTGAAGCAGTGATCACAAAGATAATGCTGACATTCCACACAGAATCCTTCAGCCTCTTTGTTTTCTCCGTCATGGTAACAAAGGTCACAAAATAATGAGTAACTTTTTACATCCTTGTTTTGTTGATTTTTAAAGTCTGAAACTTTCCCAGATACACTGTCAGCCATTTTATTTATGTAAACTCTGTATTTATTTTATATTATTTGAAGCAGAAGCTGTCATATCTTAATATATATTTCGTTTTGAGCTGACTTTGTTGAAATCATAAATGTTTATGATAGCTAATGTACGAAAATTCTTTATTTGCACAAGAAAGATAACAAAAGTTTATCGGATATCAGTGAATATACTTCTGCACAAATTGTAGGGGCACTTCTTGTTAGCTTATTGCTTATGAGAGAGTTCACAATGTTATACAAATGTAACTAATATGTGACACCTGTATTTCAAGTTATATATATAGCTCCCTGGGATCTAAATCATCCTGCCCTCATTGGTCAATAAGCAATTGAGTAAACTGAAATTGTTAAGGATATAAAAAGGTACAACATTTGTCGGTACTGTTATTTGTAGGTACAAGATTTTTTGCATTTTTTTTTTCTGGTGGGCTTTTACAAGTAACATGAATTATGCATGTGATTCAAAAATGACCCTGCCCCATTTTCACTATTGTAACTAAATTATAGCATGATCTCTAAAAATTCAAGTTTTAATGTTTTTTGCCTTCTGTGGTTATCATAGTTAAATATTCGATACAATTTAGAAGATGACCAATGATCCATATAGTGACGAACTTCGATATAATAACAAACTTTGATATGTTGACAAACTTCGATTTAATGACAAACTCCGACATGTTATACTCTAGAGACTGTGAAATTTGAATATGACCTACTACTGCGTTGGAGTAATGCATAATTTTTCCATCAATTAGTTTCAAGTGTCAGAACAATCTATATCTTACACCTTTGCATTGGTGGTATGTATATAAGTTTGCTTCATGTGTTATCTAGCTGTACATATATAATGATGACAAGAAATTTGTGGTTTAACAGTAAGGTTTGAAGCCACCGGTATCTCTAAAGTACATGTACTAGTTTGTAATCAGTGTAATAAGTATCAAGGGTAAGATTGTACCAGGCTGAGTGAGGCTAATATGTTCAATATGTAATCAACGCTGTACAAACTCCACAAGTGGCAATTTTGCAAATATATAAAGGATATTTTTTGTCAAAATATATTTCACAGAGTTAACACAAGATGTAATATTTTCACAAGTGGCTATGCCACTCATGAAAATGTGAGCGATGTTGTTCACGAGTGAAATATCATTTGATCTTACATACAAAACAAATTTTCTATTTATCTCATCTTTGTTAATGGTTTTATTTCTTTTTATGCCACCGCAGCATCTGTGATGCAGTGGTATATAGAGATTCACCTCTGTTTGTGTGTGTGCGTGGGTGCGCGTGTATGCGTGCGTGTGTTACAGATTATTTAATGAACTAAAAACAATTTCTTGTGAAAAACCTTTCATCCAATTTCAAGCCTACTTGGCCTTATTGAACTTTGGGTGAAGGGCTTTCAAAGAATTCGATTCCATGTAGAAATCTGGTTGTCATGGCAACCAAAAGGAGTTATAAGAATAAATTTAAAAATCTTTTTGTAAAGACTCATAAGGCCTAGAGCATAGATATTTTGCATAAGGCATTGTCTGGTAAACCTTTACCAAGATTGTTTAAATTATAGCCTTGATGTCAAAATTGGCCCCGCCCCAGGAGTATTTGATTTTCACTTTGTACATATACTAAAATCATTATTAGAATCATTAGGTCCTCTACCAAATTTGTTCAAATTTTGCCTCTAGTTCCAAGATAGCTCCGCTCAAGGGGTCATAGGTTAGAGAGCGTGAGGGATGTTGCACATTTCCAGTATCCCTCATGTACAGACTCAATCAAACTGAGTCTGCAATTCTATTGTAATTTTGTTGTGATTAATGCTTCTGAGGGATCACTTTGTTTCCAGATTGTTTTCCTTTTATGCAGGTAGTAAAAGCTTAAAAAAATCATTTTCTCTGAATTGACAAAGGCTAAAGATTAGATATTTTGCATCAAACATTGTGTTGTAGACCTCTACCAAGATTGTTCAAACTATAGCCTTGGGGGACAAAATTCGAATTCGTGACGTATGGTCCAAAAGTATAAGATTGCGTGTGCCCTAAACAAGAAAACAAATGGGCGGTACGAAATAAAATAGAATTTTGAAAGAGGATCAAAGGTAATGATGTCTAAATACGACAAATATGCTGTCAAAAGACAATTCAAAAAGCCACATATCCTAAAGTTGATTAAAGTTAGGAATACTTGAACCACCAAGCTGGAAAAAATAAAAAGAACTTAAAATACCACAAGCACTACTAAAATGTTGTTCTGAACGACCTCTAAGGATGGGATATATAACAACTCTGATTAAATGTATGGGCCCCAACACAGCATTAACAACGCTGATATCACAATCACATGCCAGAGTCTTTTTTATACCTATTATCAATTATCAAAAATTTAAAACTGTAAGTACTGTTATACATGTATGTAAGAAAAAGTAGTTTGTAATGTTAGTCATTGTCTATGTTTTATTTATCTTCTTTTTCCTTTTTTTTTTCGTTCTTTCTTTCTTTCTGTCTTTCTTTCTTTCTTCTTCTTCTTCTTCTTCTTCTTATTCTTCTTTTTTTCCTTCTTCATATTCTTCGTCTTCTTATTCTTTGAAAAAGACATACAAATAACTTGTTAGTCTATTGTTGACGCTTGAATGATACAAATTTGTTGATTGTTTGACACTTTGCCGTCTGTCTGTCCGCCCTTTACAGGTCAAACTACTGGTGGGATTTCAACCAAACTTTACAGGAGACATCAGTACCATCCCTAGTTGTGCACGTCGCCAGCAGCACGTTCCGCTTTGCTGCACAAAATGGCCGCAAGAGCAAAAAATAGAAAATTCTTGTCCTGCCTTCACAGGTCAAAATACTGGTGGGATTTCAACCAAACTTTACAGGACAGATCAGTACCATCCCTAGTTGTGCACATCACCGGCCTAGTTGTGCACATCACAGGCATGTTCCATTTCGCTTCAGAAAATGGCCGCCAGACCTAAAATTAGAAAAATCTTGTCTGGCCTTCACAGGTCAAACTACCAGTGGGATTTCAACCAAACTTTACAGGAGTGATCAGTACCATCCGTAGTTGTGCACATCACAGGCACGTTCCGCTTTGCTGCACAAAATTGCCGTCAAAGCTATAAAGAGAAAAATCGTGTCTGTCTTTCACAGGTCAAGCTACTGGTGGGGTTTTAATGAAACTTTACATGAGTGAACATACATAGTTTTGGGAGACACATGTTTTTTATACCCCGCAGAACAAAGTTGTAAGAGGGGTATACTGGAATCAGCTTGCTTGTCCGTCCGGCCGTCTCCCGTCTAGCCCGTCCGTCGGTTTTTCCTTGTCCGCCCAATAACTTAAGATTCCTTTGACTAACAATCTTCATATTTGGTATTTAGATTGGTCATGAACAGTAGATGATTCCTATTGATTTTGATGTCAATGAGTCAAAGGTCAAGGTCACAGGGCCTTGACTTAAAAAACTTGTCTGCCCAATAACTTGAGATTCCTTTGACCCAAAGTCTTTATATTTGGTATTAAGATCGGTCATGGTTAGAAGATGATCCCTATTGATTTTGAGGTCACCGGGTCAAAGGTCAAGGTCACAGGATCTTGACTTAAAAAAGCTTGTCCGCTCAATAACTTAAGATTCCTTTGACCCACATTCTTGATATTTAATATTAAGATTGGTCATGGTTAGTAGATGACCCCTATTGATTTTGAGAATTGATATTGATTCTGCTCAATTGCTTAAAAATGCTTTGGTCAACAGTCTTCATATTTGGTATTGAGGTTGTTTATGACTAGTAGATGACCCCTTTTGAATTTTAGGTGACTGTAAATGCTGTACAAACTGTACATGTGCTATATCTTCACATTAGAGCAATAACTGGTTAAGTCCTATTAAATTTAAAAGGATTTATACAATTCCCATTAATGCACTAAGATGACAATATAGGAAAATACAAAAATTTACTATGCAAGGCATCTAAATACAAGTATGTGCATATACAAGATTTTAAGCAATCATTTCTTACCAACATAAAGTCTTCTATAAGTAGTCAAATATGTCATTAAGTAAAATATTTTCTGAATTCGCTTTGCTTAAATAAAAAAAAGCACATAGTCATAATTACCTAACAAGAATTATGACACCTGTAGTCTAGGACAGAATAAACAACACTAAAATACGATGAAGGCTTTCGCATTGTTTTAGTAATGTTTAATACACATCAGTACAAAATAAAGTAACACTTTATTTCTTTGAAGGCTGCACCTCTGTACTAGTAATCTGGAAAGCTCACAGCCTATAAAATAAACAATTATCTTGATTATAGACATGTCGATATCTACGGATAGCAATACCCAGAAGTTTTACTGACAATTATGACCAAAAGTTGCTTTTCCAAATTCACTGAAAACCTGAAAACAGTTAGAAGAAGTTTTAGCATTTACTTATCTTATAGTAAATGAATTAATTGCTATTATAAGATAGTAGAAATTGTCTAAAATATGATCAACAAGAACAACAAGGAAATGTGGCGTTCAATGAACACAACCCGCACATGACCAAGCAACAAGAACCAGTAGACCTTGGAGTCTTTCATGTGAAAAAGTAATCCAGATAGCTTATGAAACGATGGCGGTTCTACTCCGGTGCCTAATTGTGCATGAAATAATGCACGGAAGGGCACCTGAGGTCTTCTTCCATCAGTAAAGCTGGAACTTTGCCATATGAACTATACTACCTAATCAAGCAAACAATCACAGAAATGTTCGTGCAAAACTAATTTAACCGCACAACTATAACTCTTTCATTGCAAAAATTCATTTAAAGGAGGAAAATTGCATAACGTATGTTGACATAATGTAAGAAGGCAAAGGGACTTATTAATATCCTGTACATGCTGTAAGAGGGCAAAGGAACTCAAAATCTAAAAAAAAACACAAGCAAAATACTGTTGCTTCAAGAATAACAGTCACATACACTGAAGAAAATTACAGTTTTCATTCAATGCTACTGAAAATGTAATTGAATAGCAATTTATATATATTGAATTCACTGGAAATAAATAATATTGGGCATTCTACATGATAATGTTTAAATCAAGAATCTGTAGTTCTTGACCCATAGGGAATGATTTATGTAAAATATGTACAGGACCACCAGGTGATGCCACCTGCAAAACATTTAAGTTCTGGTCCTTGTTCAGCAGATTTTATGTCTCAGATTGAAAACTGTGGAGATGTTGTGATGGGGTAGTATGTCTGTACTTCAAATACACCTCATAACATCCTGTTATTTGTCCCATCAATGATTAAACAAATAAGAGGTAGATTATGTAACTTGGTATGTAGACATCCCATGGGCAGTATATGAATTTTGATGATATTGGGGTTATAAGGTCAAAGGTCAAGGTAACAAAAAAATTGTGTAAAACGCCTTCCCTTTCAATTATGGTGGAGGAATTAGCCATGGTTAATGTTGCTTGGCAGACACAATACTCATGGCCAGTAGATGATCCCTTCTGATTTTGAGTTTATTAGGTCAAAGGTCAAGGTTGCAGTGACACATTTTTGAAATATTTTCTGCATTTTTCTACATAATGATTGCAATACTTGTCCGATCAGTAACTTGAGAAGGAATTAGCCTTAGTTTGATAAACTTGGCAGACCATAAATGCCATATTTCCTGTCTCCCAGATAGGGGGATTTGTCTTCAAAAACAGGGGATTTGGCAATCAGGCAACACGTGATTACTGATCTCTCCTGTTTTCATAATTTTCCCCATTCATTTTCTTCATTGCTTTTGTTTGTTTTAGTCAATGGACACAATCAAAATATAATCTTTAAATACTACTATTTGTTCAATGTTATGGAGCCTTATAGGTGCAGACAGATTTCACTTTCTGTTGAATATCCGGCCAGGGACTTAAACTGTTGATTATTTCATGTGAGGAAGATCTCCAGCTAGCTAACGAAATGTTGGTGGTTCTTCTGAGGTTTTCCTACCCCAGCTGGAAAAAAACGGTGTTACCTTTATAGCATTGGTGTGGCTTGAAGGCCAACAATACAAGCAAACATACCTATGGTGACGGATTTGTGCCATTTATGCTTTCGACCCCCCCCCCCCGGCCCGATCCCGCCAAGCAAAAAGTCGAGAATTAACAAATTAAATGGCGGGGTTGCGGAGCGAAAAAAACACGCTAAATAGCTAAACGAAGTTTAATAAATAACACTTCGCCACGCAGGGCGTGGGCCGAGATTTAACAAATAAAACGGCGTGGCCCCCGCCATTTTACTTGTTCATTATCGAATTCTCGCTTGGCGTGGTCGCGGGACAAAAACACGCTAATTAGCAGGGGCGAACGACGAAATTTTATTTATTTAACTTCGCCTCGCGCCCCCACTAATTAGCATGTTTTCGTCCCGCGACCCCGCGGTTTTATTCATTAAATCTCGCTCCACACTCCCCCACGGGGCGAAGTTTTATTTATTAAACTTTGCCCCACGCCCTCGCTAATTAGCGTATTTTCGCTCCGCACCCCGCCATTTTAAGTTGTTATAATTATTGGCTTTCTTTAGTAGCTGCAGAATTTTTTATTAAAAATTAGTAATACAGAAATTTGATGTCTAAGTACTTATTTTCATTTAACAAGGGTGTAGTTCATGTTAATCACGGCATATATCCATAATGCAGGCATGTAAGGCAGAAATTTGTGCAAAAATAAACATAGAATTGTGCACTTCAGTGTTGCGAAATGAGAAACACTACTTTTATTCTATTATTATTTCAGTTATCATAATTAATGAACGAAAATGACTAAGTATTTAGGGCTGCGAAGATATTAAATTTTAACTCCTTTACAAATATTTCCCTTTCTACAACATTCGTGATTTAGCGTATTGAATGCAACTTTAGATACTTGTACTCCCTGGTTAAGGCCTCAACAGACGGTAGGATTTAGTTGCACAGCACTAATTAGAGATAAGATGTACAATTTCCAAAGCAATACAACACTTGCATTCAGACGGTAATTCTACACTGTAGGAATCATGTAGGTTTCCCTAAAAAAAAGTTCACTCCCAATTGATCCCGTACATACTTAACTCACTTAACCTTTTACCCCATGAGCATATTGCGAAAAATTGCCGTTTTCATTGAAAAGCCTCCTTAACAAGTTCAAACTGCTAAGAAACTATGAAAAATGCTTCAATACTAATGAAACTTGGCACAAATGTTGACTACACCATAGCCTCTGTAACAGCATGCTCAATGGTAAATTTCCTGTTACCATGGCAACGTCGGGACGTCTCAAAATTGCCAAAAATCACTATTCTGCATTGTTTTTTCCATCAAAACTGATTTCAAAGTGCTGCAATTTCTCAATGAATTAAGATAGAGTAAAAGGCTTTTAAGCGTCGGTTACTAGTTACCCTAAGATCGACCTGAGGCCATTTTTAGCCTGTCACATGTCCAAAATTTTCTTGGCACATCCCCCTTCTGGCAACCCCCTGATGTAATATTTGAATGGGGGACGGCGCCGAAAAAGTGGTCACTTTTTTTTAACAACATTTCTCAAACGAAAAACAGTGTTTGGGGTCTAAATAGGGCCATTTTTTCACTGTTTGAGACGTCAAAGGTGAGGTGAGGTGGGGGGGGGGCAAACAGCCGTCGAAACACGCTTATATAAGGGAAAAGGTTAACAAAAAATGATGAAAAACCTTGGGATTACACAAAAACTAGATTTTCCATGTTAACACATGCCCTAACACCGAAATTTGGTGAAAAATTGTTTTTTGACATTTTTTTTTATTAATAATTTTTTTCCTCAATGAGAAGTGATTGAAACACCTCCATTTTCAAAAAAAAAAATGTTAATTTTTTTTTTTCTTAATGTGCAGCCTGACCGAGACTCAAACCTGGGACCGTCGGAATACCGTACTGCGGTTTTACTGACTGGGCTATCCGGCCGCCTACAAACTACCTCCCTTGATTAGAGAACAGTTCAATACCGTGACATAATCATTTTCGGAATAATTTGGGATTCGAACCTAACACAACATTGGGTCTCCTTTTTCAACATCATTTTTACCCCATCTTACTACTATGTTTACCTTTTAGCCCTAACTGTTCTGGAATTTCATTCATTACACCCACTATCAGTAGATAATTTGGTAATATGTTACTTGTCATTGTGGGAGGTCTGTAGAAATCTGTACGACAAGATTTTCAAAATAGAACATGTCCTATCCCTTACATCTAGACTTAAGGTTTCTGAATTCAAGAAATAGTAGCCTTCACACATTAATATTTGTCAGTACATTTTAGTTTTAATTGGTGTTGTACTTCAAAATCCTACCGTCTGCTGAGGCCTTTACTGATTAGTAGCCTGGGAAAACTAAAACGCATAAAATTTATATTCTGATAAAACTGAAATGAAGTAGATCACAAATATGACTGAGGTACTTTTTATGAGGTTATGTTGATTTCATGAATGAATATCGAGTTAACGCCGTTTATCTGACGTCATTCTCATGGTCTTCTACAGGGAATTCTTAGAGTTCAATTAAATATATGCATCATGTTCGTCTTATGAAGACCGGAAAAAGTGAACAAACATTTGTCTTATATCGATTCATTAATTTTTCTTTATTTTTGAAAACTTTGTGCCAATTATTCTACTTTTTTAAAATGCACCAGAATGCGTCTTTTCATGTTATAGTTTTCAATTTTCCCCCAGAGGATGTTCCCCTGCCCGCCACCTGCATCACCCTCCCACACTTGTCCCAATCAACACGTTTTTTGTAAACATTTTAAAGGCCTGGCATCGCTCAGTATTATTTATTGATTTGCGCTACCACGACATGTTGAATTTATTAGGATTTTCAAACCGTCAATTATGCCCCCCTTCAAAGAAGTGGGTCAATTACTTAGCATTAGTCTGTCATTATGTCGGTCAGTCGGTCCATAAATCAAATGGTTTCCGATCAGTAACTTAACGCTTAGGCATAGGAACTTCAAACGTGGTATGGGGATTATCCATGACCAGAAGATGACTCCCCCTTCTTTTTTTTTCTTTTTTTTTGGGGGGGGGGGGGGTCTTTAGGTCAAAGATCAAGATCAAATTGACCTTGAATGTCAAAATGGTTTCCAATTAATAACTCAACAAATCATAGGAGTTTGACCTTCAAACTTCACAGGTGCATTGATCTTGGCTTGTAGATGATCCCTAATGATATTGGGGTCAAGGGATCAAAGGTCAATGTCATATTAACATAGGTAAAAAACTGTTTCAGATCAATAACTTGAAAACCCATTGGCCCTTTGCCCTCAAACTGCATTAGGTACATTGGTCAGTAGATGACCCCTATTGCTTTTGAAGTCAAGAGGTCAAATGCTAAGGTCACATTGACCTTGTAGGTAATAGGTAAAACCGGTTTCCTATCAATAACTTGACAGCCCATGAGCTGTTGGCCCTTAAACTGCGTAGGTGCATTTGTCTTGGCAAGTAGATGACCATATTAATTCTCGGGCCAAAGGTCAAGGTCATATTGACCTTGAAGGTAAAAACGGTTTCCGATTTATTACTTGACAACCCATGGGCCTTTGGCCGTCAAACAGTATAGGTACATTGTTTTTGGCCAGCAGATGACCCCTATTGATTTTGAGGTCAGGGGGTCAAAGGTTAAGGGCACATGACCTTGTATATCAAAACATATTCCTATCAATAACTCGACAACCCATGGACCCTTGACCTTCAGACTTCATAAGTGCTCTTTGTCAGATGATGACCTCAATGGGTTTTTGGGGTAAAGAGGTTAGATGTCAAGATTACATTGACCTAATAGGTAAAACGTTCCTGATCAATATCTCATCAACTCATGGGCCCTTTACCTTCAAACTTCATAGATGCATTGGTATTGGCCAGTAGATAACCCCTATTTGTTTAAGGTTCAAAGGTCAAAGTCACATAGGCCTATAGACCTTGTACGTAAAGCCGGTTTCCGACCAATGATTCATCAACTTAAGTTGCTTTGGTTGATATTTTTTTATCAAACTTAAAATGCTTTTGGTATGCACATTTTAATTAAGGTCTAATGTAACATAACAAATTGGCAGTCATTTAGGAGGAATACATAAAATCATAAAATTAATGCATATATAATTATTATTTGGTAAGATGTGTGATAACTTTATCATAAAATTGCTGCCCACAACCTTTACGGTCACAATGACCTAGTGACTAGTCATGACCAGTAGATAACAGCTATTGATTTTTTGGTCACTATATCAAAAGTCAGTCACAATAACCTTATCACATGACTAATTAGCTGCCGATAGGGGACATATCTAGGGGACATACATGTTTTACAAACATATCTTGTTAATCATATATTGTAGATAGTCACATGATAATATCCCGACAATATCCCAAGAGCATTAGTGCCAGGTATATGTTTTTTATTAACTCGAAATTTCGAGTTACTTACTCGAAATTTCGAGTTACAAACTCGAAATTTCGAGTTACAAACTCGAAATTTCGACTTACTTATCTCGAAATTTCGAGTTACTAACTCGAAATTTCGAGTTACTAACTCGAAATTTCGACTTACTTATCTCGTAATTTCGAGTTACTAACTCGAAATTTCGAGTTACTTACTCGAAATTTCGAGTTACTTATCTCGAAATTTCGAGTAACTTACTCGAAATTTCAACTTACTAACCCGAAATTTCGACTTAGTTACTCGAAATTTCGACTTACTAACTCGAAATTTCGAGTTACTTAACTCGAAATTTCGACTTAGTAACTCGAAATTTCGACTTATTAACTCGAAATTTCGACTTATTAACTCGAAATTTCGAGTTAGTTTAGTAACTCGAAATTTCGACTTACATTGCACGACTTTCATTGGTTGCCGGTGAAAGCAAGGATTGAATTCAAGATACTTTCTTTCGTGTGTAGCTGTTGCATATTGGCAGAGCACCTTTAACATTTATTTAACAGAACAATTTAATAGGGTCAAATTGTCCACACATACTGAACATATCCTTCGGGGGGTGTAAAATCACACTTTCCACATTTCCGTGTTAACCGGATGTTTCTTTTTCTTAAGCACACATACAACCATCATGTGAAAAATCAACAAGTCCAAAACCCACCCTATTGTAAACTGTGCAATATCATGTGTTAAATAAGTTTTAAATGGCGTGTATACGCCAGTTAGTCTGTCACGTTTCTTTATACTAATAATGTTTTTGTACTTTGATTCATATTATTAGTTATAAAGATTGTTGACAAGTTATATGGCCCTATATAAACGGCTATTTGTAAATATAACCCGAGCCGCTATGCGAGGGTTATATTGCAAACCGCCGTTTATATACGGCCATATAAGCTGTCAACAATCTTTATAACGAATTTATAATACATATATATATATATAAAACTATATAAACGTCACGATTATCCAATGAAAAGTGACGTTACAAACGTGCAGTAATATAATGTGTTGATAAAAGTTGATAAAAGTGGAACTTGTTGTTATATACATTTGTATATGTTCGGAATAATATAAAAGCATCCGATTTTACAAGAAATATAGTCAGTCCAACAATTTTGACAAAGGCCTCAGCACGCCTTATTTTGGCCACGCCGCGATACTTTCCTCAGATGTCCCACACGTGAAGTATGGAATCGTTTTATTCACAGGGATGAGAAGAACAATTATGATTACTGAAAAGATATGTTCGAACAGATGGGATACAATACAACGTCTGAAGAACGCCTGAACGTACAAATTAAAGGAAGCCTTGTGTTTTTAGGTCGGGTGTGTACATGCCGTTACTAAGTTTAAGTTAAATTTCAATAGTTTTTGTCCAGGCACCCGTTTCTCCATCTCCATCGTTCAACGGCACTCCCTACTATATCTTATATCATTTAACTAATAACTTTGGCCATTCCTGTAATGTTAATAAGTCGAAATTTCGAGTTAGTAAGTCGAAATTTCGAGATAAGTAACTCGAAATTTCGAGTTAGTATGTCGAAATTTCGAGATAATAATTAGAAATTTCGGGTTAGAAAGTCGAAATTTCGAGTTAGTTAGTCGAAATTTCGAGTTAGTAACTCGAAATTTCGAGATAAGTTAGTCGAAATTTCGAGTTAGTAACTCGAAATTTCGAGTTAGTAACTCGAAATTTCGAGATATTTAAGTCGAAATTTCGAGTTAGTAACTCGAAATTTCGAGTTAATAAAAAACATACACCTGGCACTAATGTTCTTCCGTATTAACCTGCACTTTGGCGCAAAAACAAAACCATACAGCATCTTGGGTCAATCGCAACTTTTCGGCCCTACAAACTTCAATTCCGTACGCAATTTTTTGGCTATTTCCGTCAGTCTTTCGGGTGATTATGCATTGTGTACATCGGTATTTGAGAGACCGGTGTGTATACAATCAATGGATGATTATGAATAATCGTCTAGGTATTTAAAGTCTTTATCCTTGACGGCCGAAAACGAATACAATTTTACTTCCTGTTTCATGAAACGATTTAATCTTCTATTTTCAAAAAATCTGAAAATTTTACAGATCTATATCATTTTGCATTGGGTAGATTTTAAGAATATGTATGCATGTCAATTGAAATTTAATGGAACAAATGTGCATGTAAACATAAGTTACGATACTCTCCAATAAATTATGACATAATACAAACTGTAGGAAATTGGACTTATTAAATATATAATCTACATGCAAATAAATCAAAAATTAAATCACGAACAAGACAAGGTCAGACAAAAATGTTAGTAGAGCATATAATAGAGTATATTATTTTTGATATTTCATATTAACGCTTTGTATTGAATGCAGACAATATTACCATATTATTTTCGTTAGGAAACGTTTAACGGTACGTTGGCAGGCAATTTAAAGGGGTTAGTAACGTAATATGGATATTTTTCCAAAAACGTGACGCATAATTATTATATATGTGTTATATTTTCTGAAAAAAAGTCTTGATAACGTAACAGACACGTTTGTTATTTTGGCTTGTACTTAAATAGGTGTCTTGAGGAGCACAGTCATCATGATTGAAATAATTCTGTAGAATTTATTAGTGTGTTTTGATATAAGTGGAACATCATAAAGTTGGTAAGATTAATTCATTCTAATAACATATAACCTATTAAGTTTGCCGAAATCCGTATATTTTTATTTATTAGAAATATCAAACATGTGTTAAAATAATGGATCGAGTGCATGTAAGGTGTTTTACACCTGAAAAGTAGCGTTGAACATGCAGTTATGTGTCCTAAAGGTACCAAAATGTAAAAAGTAGTATTTTGACTTCCATAAAAAATATTCATTGGCTAATTACTTACATAACTAAAGATACAAAAGATAGTTCATGTACATAACAAAGGAGTATGTTTTGGAAACCATATCATGATACCAAAAATAAAAAAGTTTTTTTAGAGATAAAAATGATATTACTTCTGAGGCATAATGAGCCCTTTAAGTTATTCTACTTGGCAAATTTGTGATTATACAGCTTTTAAGCTATCAGAATGCTTATACAGTGGCGCAGTAACCATTATACAAATATTTCAGGCAAGCCAATGTTGAAAATTATTTCTTTCCTTGACTATTGTTATACATCTTTTTGAATAAAGGCTGTTCAAAAGGCGGTGTATTATTTTCCCTATTATTGTTGTTTAAATATTTTGATGGTCATGTGTGCCGATCTTTATCCCATCTAACGATTCAATTCAGATTAATTTCAATTTTTTATTAGGATAAAGTAATTTATGTTACTAAAATAAATCTTGCATTTATTTATTCCTTTATTTATTCCTTTATTTTTTTCATTTCTTATACATTAGAATTCTTGACTACTGTACCCCCTTTGACATATAAACTCAACGGTTGACAAACGTACGCATGCACTCACGCACGCAGGCTACCAGAGACTTATTATACAAAATAAAGCTCTTAGCGCATACACACTACTGTAATGTCAATAGCTGAATAAGACGTGCCTGGATAGTTAAAGAGTAGGGAGGAGGAGGGCAAGGTTGGCGGACTGTTTGGCATCATTTTTATTTACTGTTTATTTAAGCTATTATTCTTTTTTCAGTTACTTGAATACAATAGAAATGGACAGTAAGGAACGTGATATTGGTCCTCTCCGTTGCCAACCATGTTTAGCCGATGACAACCAAGTATTAGCATCATTTTACTGTATAGACTGCAAGGAATGCCAGTGTTTGCGGTGCAAAGACGTTCATCGACGTTTCTCATATATGACGGGACATCAGATAGTTAAAGTAAAACCGACTTTTACCAAAGAAGATATCAATCGATTTAATACATACTTTGTATGTAATGTCCATAACCGAAAACTCGAGTTTATTTGTACAAAAGACAACACATTGTGCTGTACTGAGTGCAAAGAAAATATCCATAAAACTTGTCAAAATGTACAAGAAATCTCTCACATAGCTAATAAAGATATAGATGACTTTGGTTATCTCCAGAGAGAAACTGACGGGCTAAGGAATAAAGTAATGACATTGTCAAAGTATCTTAGAGATACATATGACGCACTTAACAATGAATCACCTGAAATGGAGAAACTAACAAAAGCATTGACAGACATGAAAGAAAAACTTTTTAGAAAGATAGATAATTTTACAGAACAACTGATAGCCGATGGGAGACGGCAAATTGAGTTTAAATCCAAAGCAACTATAAAGAAAGCAGAACTATCTGAAAAACTAGTAACATACATAGATGAACTGTTCGAGGACATTGACTACTGGAAACAAGTTCCGCACCCCCAGAATCTCATCATAAGACATAGGCTTGCTGAGCAATTTAAAGAATGTGAAGAAAAGTTCAAAGACGTATCTGCACACCTTCGTACACCCGGTGAAGTAACTTTGTCACTTCACAACAAGGTGCATTCGTTAGTTGAGCACAAATCCGATATTGGTAGTGTGTATTATGAAGACCATGGTGGTAACCTCACAGATCTGTCAGACCACCGTGCAGTACGGATTGAACTTCTGCACAGCAGAAATCTGCGAAGGCGAACATTGGATCAAGACAACCTGACACCTGATATTACAGGTATTAGTTTCCTAGACGATGGCAAGCTTGTTGTTATCGATAAAACCAACAGGAACATAAGAATACACGAGAAACATTCGACAGATCTGATATGGAAAACTGAGCTTACGCCATGCGATGTTGCAACTGTCTGTGATGGAAAATTTGTTGTCACGTTTCCAGGTCTGGTTGTGTTCTACAAGATAATAAATAATGAATTATATGAATACAAGCATACAAGAAATGTGCTAAACAATAGTACAATCTCTGTAAAAGATAAAAATTCGTATGTGATCGGTACTTCAGGCGCAAATGTTCCTGCATTGTTGATTACAGATTCCGGCCAGGAGAAAGATTTAAACTTACGATTGAATGACTGTTCAAGTTACTCATCAAAATCTCTCTTTTTCAGGACCAGGGTCGCTGAATTATTAGCAATTTCTTTCAAAGATTTTAATTGTATTTTGCTTATAGACATGGAAACGAAAGAACACAAGAACGTGGCAAATGATGAACTTATCAAACCAGGCTACATGTGTATCGGACCATTAGACACCTTATTCGTATGTTGTGACTTGGGGAAAGTAGTGCATCTTACTGCAGAAGGATCGGTTCTTAGTGCGTTAAGTACGGACATTATTGAGCCAAAATGTATTTCAATGTCCAAGGATCAAACGGAATTAGCTGTTGCAGGAAGTGGACAGTTACTCGTATACAAAATAGTTAAAACAGATGCCTATCATGACTATATCTGTTTAAACAAAAAGAAAGAAAAGCGCTTTCAAAGCGTTTTTTATTGAAAATACCAAGAAAAGAACTGAAGTCCCTACTTGGTTGAAAGTTGACATTGATTCTATTTAGTGCAACAAAGCATTGTATTGATATTCCGCCACATCCTCATCACTAACAAAACATTATATTTTAGAAATATAACTCATGTAAGATAAATTGTGAATTTGTTCTTCGTGAAATGAGTGAGCAAAATGGTTAAACCAAGTTTTTTTGTCACATTTGTTGTTTGTTTAATAACGTTTATTTTAGCAGATGTCATAGCGTGATACACAACAGATTGTTGCATTTATATGGTGGTAAAATAACTGACTTGACCGACAATTTAGCAAATAATCAGTATACAGTTGACTGCACTGCCAAATCGATTTAGCGTTCAATGGACATCATTGATATATAACGGACATAAATACTAAAATATCAGATTTATTGTTGAATGTATCTTAACGTCATTTTTTTTCTTTGCTTTTTTTTACTTTGCTTGTGATGATTGCAATTATCATTTGTTTTGTTGATGTATGATTCATATGCCTGTTTTATAAAGTGTTGAGAATGTAAGTAATTGCTGATACAGTAAGTTGGTAGTGCATAGCAAATTTATACGAATAATATCAAATACCTAGAGGTATACTATTCCATTAACCAATTCTTATTGCTGCTTGTTCTCAACTACTTTAATTGAATAAATTATTAAACAGATAAAATTACGTATCTATACCTTTTAAGATGTAAAGATGGCAACCTGTTGCAGGACTTTATAGAGCTTGTAGAGGTATGCAGACCTTCATTTCAATAACACAGGACTTTTCCTTGAATTTGATTATGTAACATTTGCAAAGATCTAATTTCTAGTTTGCGTGTACAATGTATGTTTTAAATATATCATTATACGATTTCAACTTGCGCACATCGTCTTCTGTAATATCATTCTATGAACTGTGAATAAAAGTTTTGGTTCTTTAATTACACATTTTAGCAGAACTTTCTCTAACTACCCTTATTGAAAGCTTTTCTGAAACATAGAGTGTAAACTGATCAGCAAGGGAGAAAATTACGTTCGCGAAATGCCCCCTTCAACACCTATCAAATATCTACTTGCTTTTTACCATAGGGTAAATTCGTTTACTTATGAAGACTTGCGTTCTTTCTGAAACTATTTTGAATTTTGTAAATGATCTTATTGTAAAGAAAAGCTATGGGCAAGGAAACTGTTCAAGACTGCAAAATGGCTACGACAATTCAAAAAATACCGTGAAACAGAAAAAATCGGAATGGTATTCGTTGGACTTGAATTAGATAAGCTGTGGAATTCTAGTTCTTTTTATTGATGTTAATGAATGATGCAGCGAAATCCCGCCGGAATGCGCCTCAGTCGCCGAAACGACGATTTCCCGTGTTCCACATTGTTTGGCAAATAAACATATAGTAGGCTTTTCACCTTTCTATAACTATAATTTTGATAGTGGAATTTTTTTTTTATATAATTTCATCGGTGGTTTTGTATTTGGTACCTTATAGTAAGCCTTAGAGTGTTGAATTATTTTTTTCAGGGTTGTAGTAGGGGTCCAGGGGCAGATAGGGATGGGGTGTCCAAACACTGATACTGCCACCTGTGAGCTATATTACTTCAGGAATCAACTCTCTGTAAAAGGAGTGCCAGCAACAGAAAGCACCTATTATGTTAAGGAGTCGGCCTAGTGAATTTGTGTATGGTTTGTTCTATAGCAAATCAGTCATATTTGAGGCATAATTAATAATTCCACTGTTCCTGATGAATCTACGCCAAAGAATTAAGGGGAGATCACACCTTAAAGTAATCTTCCCGTTCCAAATTCCGTGTTGTAATTACGGGGTTTAGATGTTTCATTCTAGACTGGTACACAATTTGTAAATACAGAAATTAGTTTTGATTATAAATTTATATTCTGGATAAACCATTCTAGGACACGTTTACTTCCTGTTTTAAAAAGCGAAACATGAATACTGTTTTGGCGAGATTAAACACAATTTTTGCCTTCACGCTAAGCGTGATGGCAGGATTGACCTTTCTGTGCTTTTTATCAACATATTTCAATGATCACCAGGCAGTTGTTGCCATTAACACAGGAAAGGTCATCGTGTAAGTATAAAATTACCTCAAACATATGTCACCGGCTTCAAAGGGGTACGGCTCATTGAATGTTCACAAAATATGTATTTGATGGTAGAAAACATTCATCCTAAGTCAGAAATGAATTCTAAGTCCATTCCCATTACACTATATATACTCAACATCACTAATTCCGCGTCATCACTTACCTCGCGGTAATGGCATATTTTCATGTGGCCAGTGATAAAATTGGTCATAATTGACATATTTTATTCAAACACCTTAACAACAAAGTTTTTGTGCAAAATAATTTAAATCTATAGATTTTTTCATAAAACTGAGCAACATTTTACAAACTTTTGCAAAAAAACACAACAATAGTCCATTAAATTTGTGCATACGTCTGAAACAATCATCATTTTCTAAATGTTCTTGTTTGTTAAAAAAATAAATTTTGAGTTACAATGTAAAGATTATTTTAATATTTAAATTATGCAAAATAACATAAAGAAATTTTAACTGAAACATGAAAAAACTGAAATAAAACACCATTACCGCGAGTTAAATGATGACATACTATTTTCAAAATGGCCGACACACGGTCTACATCTGACAAATTAAAACTAATTTAGATTGAATATATTGTTGCTTCCTCGTGTCATATTGCAGAAAAATGACTAAATGATACAGTTTATGACAGTTTTTGTAGTGAAAGTTTACTGTTTGTGTTCTTTACTGTTTTAAAGTGTTAAGTACCGTGAACTAAGAGGAGCACAGTATACTAATATATAGACAAGGGTAACAACTCCCATAAGAAGGTGTCTATGCCCAATCAGGGTTTTTGCCTTGCAGTTTTTACACGATACAACATAAATAAAAAGGAATTATGCTATTTGTAGTAGAATGATTTATCTATCGAACCAATGTAAAACTTTTCTTATATCTCTTATATTTAACGAGTACTGGCCGTCAAAGTAACAAAAAAACGTTCATTTTCGATTTAACTTCCGAAAATATACCCGTAAATTTCCGAAAAATTCCGACCAATCAGATGACGGTTGTTTACATTCGTCAAGATGGCGGTGTTTTATAGAAATTTCAACGGGGAAATATTTTGAAGCCGCAGGTGAGTTTATATCACATTGTCATTATAGGTTATTGGTATATTTTGATTACTTTTATGTATTTTTAATTGCCCAGCATGATAAATGCTTGTGATATTATCTCCAACGATTGCAACAGTCGTGAAACTTTGTGTTTCCTGCTTAGCCACGATCGATGTCGACCTCGCGAAAATGAACATTTTTTTGTTACTTTGACGGCCAGTACTCGTTAAATATAAGAGATATAAGAAAAGTTTTACATTGGTTCGATAGATAAATCATTCTACTACAAATAGCATAATTCCTTTTTATTTATGCTGTATCGTGTAAAAAACTGCGAGGCAAAAACCCTGATTGGGCATAGACACCTTCTTATGGGAGTTGTTACCCTTGTCTATATATTAGTATATAGTGTAATGGGAATGGACTTAGAATTCATTTCTGACTTAGGATGAATGTTTTCTACCATCAAATACATATTTTGTGAACATTCAATGAGCCGTACCCCTTTGACCGGCTTAAGACTAGTCACTTAGACATTAGTTTGATCAAGGAATCAAACACAAATCGAAATGTCACGATATAAAAGTGTCCTAATTGGGATTGATTACTCAGCTGCTGAAACTGAGGTATGGTATTCTGTCCTGGGTTTGGATCAGACCTAATTCATATTGGAAATTATTAACTAATATGACGATACACAATGGAAAGTCAGATAAAAAAATAAAACTTGTCCTTATTTATTTTACATTTTAAAGATTTTATTCAGTATTTCATGAACCGCTTCCTTCACTCGGATCATCTCAACATTATTCTTAAGCTGAAAAGTTGGGATTGTTCCATGGCATGGTTCGCACGGGCCTTGAAAAGTCCTTGAATTTGGTTTCAACCTTGAAAAGTCCTTGAATTCAGGGTTGCCTTGAAAAAACACTAAAATTGTCCTTGAATTTCAGTAAACCCCCTTGAATTTCGGTAAAATGCCTTGAAAATCCAAAAGGGTATAAAACCTGTCGCTGTAAAGGTCAGGCAAATTTTCCGCTACAAATCGGACATGTGAACGAAGGCAGCCCGATCGAGTGCGCCCATTTGGATCTGTTTTAGTAGTGTTTAGCCAGCGTTACGGTTTTGGCGCGGATTTTAACAAGCACTTGTGTATGACGTCATCGCAAATTGTGTACAAAATGTCAGCTTCCATTGCGAAGTAAAAAATGGGAAAATACACTAAGAAATGTACGTTTCAGCTCAAATGGCTTCAACAATACAGTTGGGTAAAACAAGTTATACAAGACCCACGAAAAGCACAATGTACCATGTGTATGAAAACCATCGATTTGTCGCAAATGGGAGAGAGTGCATTTACATCGCATGCAAGGGGTGCAAAGCACCTAAAAAATCTAGACATCAAGTCGTCATTGACGAAGTGTGGCCTTGCATTTGTCAGACAGGAAGGAACTATAAATGTCAAAACTGAAAATTGCAGTAGATCTGATTCAAATAATAACATTGTGCCATCCCAATCCACAACGGAAACTGTGCATGACATGACAATACCACCCCCACCCACTTCTAGTAATCATTGATTTGTGACTGAATCAAACATTCTAAGAAAGGGTTTCAAAGAAAAGAAACTGGAAGTTGAGGAAATTGGAAGAGAAATCCAAAAAAAGAAAGGAAAAACTAGATAGAGTTGTGTGAATTTACTCAATCACCTATATGTTACAGTTTTGGTGTTCATATATTCTACTGACTCTGCTGATTTTCTAAATATAGTCACTGTTTTGCAATTCTAGTCATTTGAACCTTAAATTGAAATACACATGTTTTATTTACATGTTTTATATCACAGATATGGTTGTAAAAGTATAATTTTAAATAAGATCAATTGCAATAAAAATGTATATCACAGATATGGTTGTAAAAGTATAATTTTAAATAAGATCAATCGGGAAAAAAATGCCTTGAAAATGACAATTTTACCTTGAAAAGTCCTTGAAAAGTCCTTGAATTTTGATTTGAGAATTTGGTATGAACCATGCATGGGTGGGAGTGGTTTCGTCTAACTACCTGTTCGTCTAACTGATCTTATATAGTAAAACAGGTAGTGGTTTCGGCTAACTTAATTTATATAGTGAACAATAACTATTGTATAATGCGCACATCAATTATCGCGGGTCTTATTAATGTGTGGTTTTTCACACATTTTCATGCAATTAAAGACAAGATATTGAAAATTTAAACATATTATTTATTCTTTTCTTTAGTATAATAATGATATTTACATAAAATAATAACACAAGATCTCAGTGAACAAACAACATCATAGAGACAAACAAAGTAATATTGTTTTTTTTTTGTAATTTATTCTTGACTCAAAAATAATTTATCAAATAACGAAAAAAACTTTTCAAAATAAGTATAATATATAAACATACTTCTACAATATATTATATTCATTAATGATATTTGCGTCATAATTTAATTATAACAAAATATTGATGATAAAAACACTATATATATATGAACCACGTCTACTTTGCCTTTAATTACATCAGTTAGACGAAACCACTTTCGCACCTCTTCATAAATTAAGTTAGCCAAACCGGTAGTTAGACGAAACCACCATAATTCTTGTTCCATTACCGGAATACCCCACCGATTATCAATAAGTTACATTAAAGAGTTTCATTTTCCACATTTAGTTAGGTTTTAACAGATGGCTGCAAAAATGTATAGCAAACAAATTGACATGTGACATCAATCTAGTTTTAATGCATATAACCAATTAAATCAGTAATGATTTGAAGGAAATTAGATGTACAATAAAAGATTACTGGTCGGAGAGATAACTCCAAGTCCGACGCATAGATAACCCCGACACTTGATAAATATAATTGTTATAACTTTGTTTTTCAACAAACAAGAACATGGTGACCTAAAAGTATAGGAGCAGGACAGAATGGGATGATTTTTTTATAATTTGGTAAACTTTTTAATGTTTTTCAAATAACCTAAACTTTTCATAGGCAGAACTGCTTCAAAACGTTCTTTTTACTAAATTACAATAAGGTAGTTAGAATTGTATTGACCACAGGCCATTGGCTTGGGAAAGATTTTTAAAAAAATGTTTAAATATTCACAAAAACTAGATAAAACATATAAAATGTAAAAAAAAATTATTGATGCAGATTTTCCAGTCATTTTTTACTTTAAAAATTAAGTGTCGACTTTATCTACTGTTGTGGGGTAAAAATACCATGTTTTGTATACCTCTTTCAGGACCTTAAAGAAGTACCAGATTCCATTTTCATACATAATTTTAGTAGTGTAATGTAAAGTCTTTGAACTGAAGTTTGTTTAAGTGGTTCAATATTTAAAATATACAGGAAGATAATTAAGATATTGCAAAAAATATGTGATTTAGTGTCGGAGTTATCTCTCCAACCAGTAATGCAAAATGAACATATTTTACACAAAATGGCATATGACTTATCCAAGTACTGATATATTATGTATATATATTTGTTTTATTTTCAGTAAAAATGTACCTGATTACAGTGCATCAAGAGAGAAGAATGATTTAGGATTTGTTGTCTTTGACCTGCAAACAGATATCCTTTTTAACCCTAAACACCCTGAAAATCTTAAATGGACTTGTCCATCTTTCAATCTAGACTATGTTATTATTGATGATTTGATCCTCTATTTCTTTTATAATAATTTATCATTACTTGCAGTTTCCTTACTAAAATAACCTTAAAAAGGGGATTGCATTAGTGAATAAAATAAACTTCTTCCAACGTGTATGTGTTTACCTCTCATACATTTTGTATTAGTTACTAGAATAAAGTAAAACATCTAATAAGGCGATGTATTTTTATATTTAAATTAAAATTTATCATCTTCCTTAATGGTTTGTTTGCAACTATAATTAAAAACTTGTAAGTCAATATAATAAGAGTGTGTTTGGTATTTTTTAAATTTCTTTTTTTCCAATTAATTTTATTTTTTATGACATGCATATGTGATTCTTTAATACTTCCTATTAATAGAATAGGAATTGTAACAAATATATGATTTCTAAGTAATTTGCTATCCTTGACTATTGATACATTTGTCAGATATATTTAACTGGAATGTGAAACAGTTGTTCCTGTATTTGACAGCTGAATATAAAACTGAAGATCATGTAAGTATCTGCTTTTCTATTGAACATAATTTTCTCTTATTATTAAAGGGTCAATTAAGGAATTTTGTTTTAGATTAATTTGATCGTTAAAGTGATATTGATTAAATTACACTGGAAAGAACTAAAAAGGAAACAATATTCTCAGGGGAAAATATTAATGATCTTCAAATGAAATATCTTATTTTTGAAGTGAGACTTTTGGGAGACATATTGTTTTTGCCTTCACTGTTAGACTGTCCTTCTGTCCGTCCGTACAAACACAGAAGTACAATGTGCTTGTGTGACTAGGAGAACATACTTCCTTGTTGTGCAATCAGCTTGTTCGACTTTCACAGATCAAACTCCTAGGGGGATTTCAAATAAACTTCCCAAGACCGATCTGTATCAACCCTAGTTGAGCATATTGCCAGCATGTTCCTTTTCACTGCACAAAGCGGCTGCAAGAGCTAAAAAAACAAAACTTGCCCAGCCTTTCACAGGTCAAACTGCAAGCAGGATTTCAATTGAAACTTCACAGAAGTGATCCAGTTACCATACCTTGTTGTGCAATTGCCAGCATATTCCGCTTTGTTGCACAAAATGGCACCTAGAGAGGTATAAATAGAAAAACCTTGTCCAGCTTTCACATGTCAAACTGCTGGCAGAATTTCAATAAAACTTCATAGGAGTGATCAGTACCATCCCAATGTCATCCCTAGTTGTGCATATGGCCAGAACGTTCCACTTTGCTGCACAAAATGGCAGCCAGAATTATAAATAGAAAAATCTTGTCCAGCTTTCAGAGGTCAAACAGCTGGTAGAATTTCAACAATTCTTCATAAGAGTGATCAGTACCATACCTAGTTGTGAGAGACATATGTTTTTGTGACATAAACCCCTTCAAGTTATATTTCATTTTCAGGAAAACATTTTATACATGTATGTAATATCAAAAACGTCTTGGCTTACATTTCTAATTTTGGTATTTAATTATTTAGTTTAAGTATGTTTAAATTTACTTGTTAATGAAAGAAGTTCTTGCAACTTATCTTTGTCAATTCTGAGACTGCCTCCCGTTAGTAGCTAGTACTGTCTGGTGTCATATGATTATGAGAAAACATGGCTGTGATCTAAGTAGTGCTTGAACCCTCAATCGGTGGGTTGAGAGACAGAAACCTTAACTACAATTTAAAGGACCATTATTTTAACTTTTTGTCAATTTCATGATACCATAGCAAATTAGCAATGAATGAATTCAAATTCACCTTTGAACGTTAGTTAAATGTTGTGCTGAAATATTTTGGTGTTTATGTGTACATTTGATGATGATGAAATTCTTAAATTCCGAATATACATTGTATATTTTATACTTGATGTTTCAGGCACTGAACCAGGTTGTTATATGGGACAAGATTATAAGGCGTGGGGAGAATTCTATCCTAGACTATAGGAAAGCTAACACCAAATACTACTTCTGGGATTATGGTAATGGGCTCAGGTAAATATATTTCCTATTTTTGTTATTTGTTGTTGTTTTTCAAGAATGCAACAACACTGAATCATGAATAAATAGAAAATTATTCTAGGTGTTATATTTTGGAGTGATAACATTATACTTAAAAGTTGAAATATTACATTTGCTAAATTATAATGTATTAAAGTGAAAACAAATAATTATATTCATAACATTCCATGCCATGATTTTTAAAGAAATATCGAATATCTTATCTGGCTGTCTGATTATAAGTGTAAGGACAGTGGTTATATTGAGGTAACCATTTATGCCTGAAATCTACTAGGGAATTGTTGCCACCATGAAAGCTGGAAAGTCACTGTATTTTGCTGTTTTTCTCATCTTCATAATAACTTGTAATTTAATTGTATAATTTATCAATTATGAGTTACAAAATCTGTCTGTCATTCATTTAGGCATTGTCTCTTATGATTCCCATGTTCTAAATACAGCATTCACCTATTCATTTCAGGTCCAATAAGAATGTGACCTTGACATTGTCATGGAATGTGATACCAAATGCTGGCACCCTGCCAAAGATCCAAGGTCAAGGTCACCATAGATTCCAATTTCCTGAAGAGTACAGCCCCAACAGATTCCAATAAGAAACAGCTTTAGAATAGAAACATTTTAGGATATTATTTTAATTTGAAAGAAAATCAAAATTTGGTGGCGGAATCATGAAGTGTGATTAAACCCTTAACCTGCTAAAATTCTTACATGGACTTATCAAGATTCCATTATGGAACAGTCCATTATCATCTTTAGGGATATGAAAGTTTTATGTTGGTCAGCCAACAGTATAGAGCCTTGTTTGATTGGACGAATGTTCAGACTCACCTGGCTCTGTAATGGTGGCTTATTACTTTAGATTCCAGCAAGGTAAGGGTAAAGATAAGTGAGCTGGCCCAGTTGTACTTCTTTATTTCTAAGACTTGGTAATCAGGTCTTTTTGCAATTTCTTTATGGTGCTTTATGATTTTATACTTTTCTTTGTGGATATTTTCTGTGAGGATAAAAGATTTTGTTGAAAAAAAAAAGAGATTTGTGGATAAAAATAAGAGTTTTTGTAGTTTTTGATACTGATAATGAGATATTCATAAAGAGTTAAGTAGATATGGGAAGTTAAACATTAAACTGTGGCCATTACATGTAACTGACATGTAAAGGATGTTTATTCTGATTCAAAAGAAAATGTGTGTAAGACCGATTTGTATTTTGTTGTTATATTAGTTGAAGACTCAAAGTCAATCAATGTCATCTGCTTCAAGACTACAGAGGCCTCGATTTGTGTGCTCCATATCGTCACCTTAGTGCAATAACTGATTAACTGATTGAATTTAAAAGAACTTATTACGTTACTGCACAAGGGTGACGATATATGGTGTTAATTTAGTCTACCTCTCACAAGCAGGTGTACAATAATTGTTTTATGATCATTTAACATTACATGATGCAATATATCAACGAAATTGAATGAAAACATTTTGAATTATTTATTAAGATGCACACAAGCAGCAAGAGATGTTAGGACCATAAAAACACATTTTTGTAAAGATTTATTACATGATTTGACGAGAAAATTCTAAAGTAACTTTATTTATGACATTGTCATAGTAACCAATCTTTTAACCAATTTGGTGACAGTATTTTTTTATTTATTTAATATATTATTGTGCATGATTATGTGCTGTGTAAAAAATGTTTTATAAAATGCACAACGCATGTAATTTTCTAGCTTTATGTACTTTGTATATGTGATGTTAATAACATTCACAAGAATGTAGATTAAATTTAGATATTTATTTTCTGTCATGTCAATGAAATGATTTAATGCCTGATAAATGACCTACGGGATGCCAACTATTATATTCATTCAAAATTACTCCTCTTAATCTTTTTCATATTTATATAAAGGTGTGAAAATAAAAAAAGTGGCTTTTTTTTTCCAAAAGTATAAAATATATTTTGTACTTTAAAGTGATATTATTTCATGTGTAAAAACGTCTGCTATTACAATAGTTCTAAAATTGTTTCTGTGAATACAAACAAATATTCACCAAGTAAATTTGTTGAATAGACATGAAAAAAAAAGATTAATGTGTAGCAACTTTGGTCTTTGCGGTCTAAAAATAACCGTTTTGTGTTGCACTTATGTATTTTTGCAGAACAAATCATAAATCATGAATAATACAAGTGCTATAGCAAACTTATAATCAGTTAGAGCACAATGATTATTTTACTCAATACACTTATTTGATGTGTAGAATAACAAATTGTCACGTTACTGCTGTAATTGGTTGACTAGGCCCTCCTGAGACATTATTTCTCTGTGGCATCATGTCCTCTTATATATAACTAAACAATGATCTGAATTTTATATCACTCTTCAAATTCTTTGTTAATCCTTAAGGACGTTTTAGGGAAGTTTCATATAGACATATAGGCAAAATTAAAACTGTTCTATAGAATTTCGGAAAATGTCTTTAACAAGCTTAAATAGACTTGTCCAACTTTCAGTTTTGGAATAATCTGTTATTGATTCTGGGTGTAACAAGATAAAAATTGAAGTTGGCGAGTAAACAGTATTGAGCCTGGTCAGACAGCATGGAAGTGCAAGCTAGCCTAGCTCTATACTGTTGGCAAAGGTTACTCATTCTCGGTTCCAGCAGGTGAAAGGTAAAATGATGTGTGCAAAGATTAATTAACATTATTTTTCTACAGCAATGTATGCTAGCGTGTGATAATAAAATAAATTGTTTTTGTGAATGTGAACATTGTATGTGGATGTAAGAATGCAATAAAATGAAAAAACACATATATGATAGTATTCAGCATGTAGTATATAAACTTACTGATATTATTGTTTTCATCAATTCATTAACTGCATTAATTGTAAATATTTACATTTGATGAGAAATATTAGATAATCATTACATACAATTTGTGTGTAGGTAATATTTTATTAAGAATTTGTAATTCTGCTTTCCCTTTTTTATACACCTAAGTAGTGCATATTTAGACAAATAAAAAGATATACATTGTATGGATAATAGTTCCAGTATTATAAAAAATGTAGATGTTGCTATTTCATTTTTTTAGATACCTATATGCTAGACTTATTTCAAGCCATAATTTTGTTCGGACAGATTTAAATAAATGTGTCCAGAGGCAACTAGTCATGTTTTTCAAAGTCTAAGACTGGTACAGTATAATTTAACAGGCCAAAGGATAAAAAATCTTGAATATTGTAGACCAGTCCAAAATTCTAGCATTTGATTGGCTTATTTTGAAACATTATTGAAATTTGCCAATAAGAGTGTTTTATTTTCAGACTGGTGTACAATTTCAAGTTTTATATCGTTGGACTGGACTATAGATTACTGATGATGGTCTTGTGTGATGTGTTGTTAATTTTTGAATAATGTAGACAACCAAATGTATAATCATTTTAGGAAAATAAATTTGTTTATAAAATTTTGTAAATTAATTTGATAATTATTTAGATATCAGATATTTATCTAAAGTGCATGTAGATATTCAATGTAATTTTATTACAATTGTAAGTGCAGCATTTTATACCTCTAATAATATTTGTATGGAATTTTATCCATGATAGATGTGAAGAAGAAAAATATCTGTATGAATGAAAATTATTGTAATGTACTAGTATCTTGTAGTATATGTAGTTGTGCATGTTTGCTGTCTTGTAATTATCACATTTCTTCTTCTCAATTGTTGACCATTTTTGATGCCTTTTTTACAACAATATACATGTAGATTATCTTGTTATCATAGGCTTAATGTGATTTTGTTAATGAAACGAAAAATGCCAGTTCATGAGTTGCAAATGCATTTGATGTTAGTATTTGTAGTGATAAAAGCATGAAAAGTTACAGATCTGCTACAACATAAATATACTATTGTAGTCCGAAAATGTGAATAATTGTGAACTGTTATTAATGAAATGTGGAAGATTTTCATTAAAATTTGAAACATCACATTCATATGATGAAATGTGAAAGGTTTTCATTTAATCATTTATATATAAGGATGATGCATCTCCATTATTTACCATTTGAAGATTAAAAGAAATAGCCATTATTTGTGCTTGTGCAATTTGTTAATAGTGAGTATCGTACAATTTTTTTAGACTAATTGAAAAGTAAAATTTTGGATATGATAATTAGACCACCATAAAAATGTTAAGTTTGCAATAATGTGACCATGTGCGAATTTACTTTCACATGTTTTTACCTAATTTTTGCCATTTTGTTTTAAAAATATTTATTCATTGTAAAAGGCCATGTGACAGCAAACAAGCATTTTTCAAGGATGTCCTTCATGCACTAAGCTCATTGTTTATTTGTTGTTTTTCTTAATGATTGAATGAACTATACTTGTTTGTTATGTGAATTATTTGGTGAATGGATTTACTGGTAATAAATTTTCATATTTATTTTATTACCTAATGACATCTATGTCTATTGTTGTAAAATAAAAAGTAAAAATGTGAATGTTTCTGCTTTTATTATGTAAGAGTCAGGAGAAAGCCTGCCTTTTTGGGGGGTTTTCTTTCTTTGTAGCAACCAAAGTCTTTCTTGTTTACAAAGAGAATTAATGTTAATGTAAACTTAAACGAGTGGTTGTCAAGTGGTTAAGGCAACTGCCTCTCATTTCTTAGAACAGTGGGATCTACACCAGGCATAACCATGTGGACTCATATCCTGTTGGAAAATAGGAAAATATACAATTTTAACAAGCCACTGAAAGGTGTGAGACCTTAGTGTTATGGTGGTGATACAGCGGAACTTGGCAAATGGTGTTTTTCCCATCTAATCATGGGGTTCAAACAACCATTTACAATTATATCTTGGCAGATACATCTTTTATAAGAGCAACCCTTTGATCACTTTATTGTGAAAAGTAATGCACTGTAAAACTGTAACAGTAAGTTTGTCTGTTATCCAAGATTAGATGAAATCAACACAAATTTGCTGAGTTCTGGATAACATCTGTTGAAATAAATTTCAGGATGTCATCATATGCTTGTCCATTTCCATGATGTTACTGTAATCTGAAATTTCTTTTTTTGTTTGGTTTTAAGCCACACCATCACAGTAGAGGTCATATGGTGACTTTCAAGCTTTACTGGCGGAAGAAGACCTCCGTGCAATATTTCAAAACAGGAGCGGGCACCCGAGTAGAACCACCGACATTCCATAAGCAAGTTGGATACCTTTTGTCACACAAAAGAGTCCAAAGTCCTTTGGGATTCAAACCTACAGCTGTGAGGGGCAAGTGGTTTGAAGTCAATGACCTTAACCACTCAGCCACAGAGTCCCTCCATGTCCTTAGTACAATATTATGGACACTAAATTAACCAAAACTTGTCATTTTCTCTCTCAAGCCTTGTGTGTTCAACATTATATACAAAGGCATATATATTGAGATTGCACAGCAGGTAATATGCTTGCATAGAGGATTTAAAAGGGATTTTTGATCACCAGACTAGGAAAACATTTGTTGCACATTTGCCATCAACTTGACGTCGGTCCCCATAACCTTGTCAGATTCCATCAGCCAAGCTGCTCTCCAGAAATTGTAACTCTTACATGAATATCTGTTAGATGGGTTTTCCAGCAGTTTTGGGTAAAAATTTCAGAGTACTTTTCCGCAATTTTACATTTTTTACTAGAAGGCAATGTTATGGTTATTTTTGATGCTGCAAAAAACTGTGTATTGAAATTTTCTTGTAGCGTCTGCAAGATTTATGTTCAAAAGTACTTGTATTATATACATGTATGTACACTGTACATATTAAATAGCAAAATTACAACTTTTCTTCATAAAACAAACTCACGTTTACATGTTTAATTATTTTATTTTTTATTCTTTTTTCATGAAAATAAAATGTCATAGTACAACAAAATGCATATTTCAAATAATAATAATAAAATTCAGATCTGGTAATAATAATAAACAAGATTGCATTTGTAAAAAATGCTATGCCACCGCATAAAAACAACACTAAAATAGTAATGTAGGAACAAATTTTTTTTGTTTTGACCCAAGGGCTTTAATTTGAATAATCTTGCTAAAGTTTCACTACACAATGTTTACTGCGAAATGTCTCACCTCTAGCCTTTGTCAATTCGAGAAGGTGATTTTTTTAAAGTTTTTACTATATACATGTAAAGAAAACCTATGACCCTGGGGCAGGGCTAGTTTTGACACTAGAGGCAAAATTTGAACAACTTTGGTAGAGTATCTATAGATGATATCATATACCAAATATCAAAGCTCTAAGCCTTGTACCTTCAGACAATAAGATATTTTAATTTTTTTACTATATGTACATAGTGAAAATCAATGACCTCCGGGGGTGGGGCCAATTTTGACCCCAGGGCTATAATTTGTTCAATCTTGCTAGAGGTTCACTACACAATGTTTCATGCAAAATATCTAACCTCTAGCCTTTGTCAATTTAGAGAAGATGATTTTTTAAGTTTTTACTATATACATATGAGGAAAACCTATGACCCCCCCCCCCCCCCCCCCCCCCCCCCCCCATGGCAGGGCTAATTTTGACACTAGAGGCAAAATTTGAACAACTTTGGTAGAGTACCTATAGATAATCACACATACCAAATATCAAACCTCTAAGCCTGGTACCTTCAGACAAGAAGGTATTTTAAGTTTTTTACTATATGTACATATAGTGAAAATCAATGACCCCCGGGGCAGGGCAGATTTGGACCCCAGGGCTATAATTTGAACAATCTTGGTAGAGGTCTACCAGACAATGCCTTAAGCAAAATATCTAAGCTCTAGGCCTTTTGGGTCTTTACAAGAAGATTTTTTAAATTTATTCTTATAATTCCTTTTGGTTGTCATGGCAACCAGAATTCTGCATGGAATGAAATTCTTTGAACAACTTTTGGAAGGCCTTCACCCAAGGATCAAATCCTGCCAAGTTTGGTGTTGAAATTGGACTAGTGGTTTTTCACAAGAAGATTTTTTAAGTTCACTATATAATCTATATAACACACACACACACAAACAAACACACACACAGGTGAATCGCTATATGCCACCGCATCGCAGATGCTGCGGTGGCATAAAAACGCATACAAGACGATGATGACAATGTGCGGAACATCAAAAAATCAGATCCTTTAATATAATAAACAAAGACATATCTAACTTTTTTCAAAAATAAGAATGTGCAATAAATTCATTCAACATTTAATCGTCATATTTTGGCAGAACATAGTAACCAAATGATGATTTTTGTTTCTTTCAGATCTACTTGTAATAAGTCTTTCACCTTAGAACCAATTTTCAAATTATTTATCATTTAAAGTTAAAGAAAAAAATATTTATAATTTTATAATAAAATATTTCTTTTTTTATTTAAGTATTATTATGCGACAGATTTGTATAATAAGTAGCTAGCTCAACTTGAAAGTTTTTAAAATCTACAAAATTGG
>NW_026865979.1:0-81999 GCF_026571515.1 Ruditapes philippinarum
GCATAAAATATAAGAACAATAATTTTTCATAGTCATTAATTTTACAGATTTTGTACTTTAGTACTTAATTGTTAGAATAAGTAAATATAAATAATTATAAATTTAATGTTGATAAGTGCATAAATAAACAAAATTAATTGATATTTAATATGATTTTACTTTATTATAATCTTGTAATAAAATATGAAACATTGAAATGCTAATAAAACAAATTTCAGTCTTTTTTTTTTGGTGGGGGGAGGCAAATTATACCAATAAGTTATTTTTGGTTGTTTTAGTTAAAGGTAATGATTTTAAGCATTAAAATACATTAAAGAATAAATATGTTTATAATTGGCCAAAATTTTGTCAATTTTATCTCATTTATAATCTGTCTTACCTTCTCAAACTGAGATCTACTTAAGATTAATATAAATGATATACATGTATATTATTCTGAAAATAAATATTTATATATAATGGTGGTATGTATGAAATGTGGATGAGGTATTGATATGTGTGGATTAAGTATTGATATGTACCTGTGGGACACTAGTATACTTTAACTGACATGGATATTAACAAAAAGATTAGAAAATCTTTCAATGACGACACCAATCTTTTTTTTCATGCATTGTAACATAATTATGAAATATGATTATTTTTATGAGTTTATTATAAAATGCAAAAATATTTCAGTTTTCTTTTTGTACTACTTGTAATGAAAGTTATTTGCACCAACATCCAGAGAATGCAGAATTTACATTGCCTATTTATATTTATCATCTGCCTTTTGCCCTGAGGAGCTCTCTTATCAGCAGTGTCTATATTAAAACACTATTTGTTAAAAATCAAAACACCCAAGCTTTTATCTGAATTAAATCACGTCATGTGCATTCTGTCCGGACACATGGTACTGTAGTGTAGGCAATTTAGGTAATTTTGATACCGTCCTTGTCTCAGATATAATTAATTGTCAATAAAAACAGAAATAAACAAACTAGTTTGTTAGTTAAGAGAAGAACCTAGCTGACCTGTATCAAATTGTAGAGCGGTATAGATGGATACCGTAAATAAATTTCGCGAAAATGAGATCGCGCTACGAAAATAAGATTAATTTTTGAAATAGCTAGTGCATTTTTCTGTTTAAATAATTATGTTAGTTATATATTTATGTATTCTTTGGATGATTTTACGGCAAATTAAAATTTCAGAACCAAAAATATCTAAACAAAAGTGCAGTTGAGCCGAAAATACATATGTACGAAAATAGCTCAGTGTCGTGTGAGCAAAAATAAAATCGGGTCTACGAAATACAGACATTATTTTCATACATATCTTATTTTAGTTAAGATTTATTTTCAATAGGATCTTAATTGCGTACATATAGTATTTCCATACAGGTTTTGTTTTCAAATGAATATCAATTCATACAGGTTTTAATTGTTTTTACAGACCTTATTTTTGTGGAGATTATTTAATACATGATACATGTAGATCTTATTTCCGTTGTCTTATTTTTGAATACACATTATTTTCATACAGCTTTTTGGCTCAAGAGTTCATTGTTTAGATCAGCATGTACTGTGCAATTGATGAAATAGCTGTAATGTTTAAACCTAGATTAATTCATTGTTGTATCCTGCTAATGGTATTGTCGTGTCAAAAATGCTAGCACATTTGACACCTCCCTAGGACCAGATTAATGTTCGATTCTGATGATAAATGCTATTTAAAATAACTGTTGTTTGGACATTAGTTAATGAACGAAACATGCCGATTTGATGTAAATCACCAGATAATAGACGCTTTGCAGAATCTTAGGTCAATTTCAGGTCAGTCATGTTTTATTTTGTTGGGGCAGAAAGCTCTGTACTGATAAGCCCCTAGAACAAGTTTAAGGAGAAGTTATTTCACAATAATCATACATTAATAGTTAAATTAAGCAGTAATTATTAGCAAAATACATCTATCGTGTTTTATATATATTTGTGAATTATTTTGTCGTTGTTGTTGTTGGTGGTTAATTTGTTGTTTTTGTGTGTAAAAATAAATGATAATTATGACCTATACTGTGTCGGTGTGACGACTAAAACCCAATCAAAAACAGTATGCATTACACGTTTTATAACGTGACTAATTGTTTTGCCTCATGATCATTACTATGTTTCATGACATAATTGATTATGAAGTAACTGGTGGGTCCGGTAATTTTGTCATTCCACATAGTAAATTATTTTTTGGCAAAAAAATTGAAGTGAGGCATTAATGTCTTGACAGGCTTTTCTACAGAAGTCCAATTAATTATATTAAATGACTATGCTATGCATTTCCGAAATCAGAGAATATGTTTGGGTAGGTGTTTGAGTTGCTGTTGTAAAAAGTTGCCCCGTACTTCACTTTAGTGTTGCTATATTTTTTGTCCTTCGCGACCATTGATGCCAGCAGTATTAAGTGTTGAGAATTGAGTACCGCTCAGCCGGTGCTAGGGGCGTGAGGGATGTTGCACTTATCCATTATCCCTCATGTACAGTCTCAATCCAACCGAGTCTGCGATTTTCATGTAATTTTGTTGTGATTAATGCTTCCGAGGGATTACTTTGTTTTCAGATTTTCACACAAATATATGTGTTAAAGCCTCTGTTGTTTGCATTTTCTGTATTCTGATACTTTTAAATAATATCTGAAGTTTTGAATTGTACGTACTTATAAAACTGAGTTTATGCCTGAGGTTACATATATTAAAGATAATATAGAGATAAACAATGACAATTTAGGTTGCATGGATTTGATCAAATTTTTATCTTGAAAGCCTTGTCAAGTATGTTTCTTGTACACTGGCATTTGCTTGCCACTACTTTTATGTTTCTCATAACAGGGACTAGCTGCACATGTCTAAGTACGGTACCCAACCTTAGATTTTTATTATATCATTTGAAAATAATGATAATCATTATGATAATAGTAAAAAAGTTTAAAGGAGCAAAATAGTGAGACCAGACTTCCTTTTGGCCTACATTAAAATATACATTCATGTATATACAGTTACAAACAAAACATTTATATAAACAAAACAATACACCATGTATACAGCATAGACACGTATAGTTGAAGAAAAAGAATACAAACAATTAATGTATAAATTGTAAATTTTATGAGACATAAGTGTATGAAATTATATGTGATATTAGAACATACCAGCCCATTAGAGAACCATCATTTTCGATAATTAATTTTCAATGGTAGGGATTTTCTTCAGAAATTAATTTTAGGGTTTGGGACTAATAGAAGTCTTTGTATATATGATACTTAAATGATTTATTGTTTGTATTTGTTAGCAAAAATCAGGGATATGGTTGTTTGGGGACATGCTGTAGACTTAAATGGCCATTTTATAATTTACTCTTTCAGAAAATTTCATCTAGTTAAATTCAGAGAATAACTTATTAGTGGGCACATTGAATAAAAGTTATATATATCTAGGAGGCCAGTATCTGTCTAGAATTTAGGGTCGTTTATTCAAGATTTGTATTATCAAATACTATATGGATTAGAAGTGTTTTGTATGCATAAATGGCTAGTTTATCCAAGTAAACAACTTAATATACAGACAAAATATACAGAAATGGTCATTTTTAGGAACTGTAGACTACTATTCAAGATTTTTTTAAGTAATTTCGAAAAAGGTCTATTAAAATGTTTTGATTTCTCACACCATACTGATCTTAAATGTAAGATAACTTAGAATAATGGAACGGTCATTAAGCAAACGGGTTTCGAGCTAATCGTAGAAACAGGACACGATATTGCTCCTCCTTTTGTGGACAGAAGGCATATCCAAATGTTTAAGGTATTATCGAATAGGTATATCGCTTTTATTTATACAAATATGTATCTTCTAGAATACTATCCATCATTCGTACATCTAGAAAGGTGAAATACGCTATTAAAGTGACATTATGCCCATGTAAAGGAAAAAGTGAGTGAACAGGTAAGAGTCAAAATAAGTTTTCATTTTGTTATAATTTCTTTTGATTTAATAATTTACTTCGCATGCACAATAACACACTGGCCATAGCTTTCGCAGAAGCGGTGGGTCAACCGCAGCGACGGTGGAGTATTCGTCGCAGAAGCGGTGGATAAAATATGGCCGTTTGTTGTTTTCGGTAAGTATATGACTGAATTTTGATTTATGTTTTAATGTTTTACTGGGAACACTCAGTGAGACTGGAGCCCACATATGTACTCTTTCAACCTATTACACGGGCACGGTGCAATTCATTGCCGTTTATGCAAACACTTCTGTACAGTTTGATGAGGGGACGCCACTTTTGCCTAATTTTGGTTAAAACACATACAAATGTGTGCAAAACGACTCCATAATACATCGGCATCACATCGAATCAATGATACTTTCACAAATTAACCATAATTTGAAAAATTGGGAAATTATTATTGCCTGTTTATAAAATAAATGACAAAAAATGTTTTCGTCGCAGACGGCGGTGGATTCGCTTGCAACGCAGTGCGGTGGGCCCGATACCATTTTTGTATATTTTAAGAATTTAACTTGACGTAAGGCTTTTTTTCAATTGAGTACAGCACTTTTCTTACTTTGACATCTGAGAAACGTGTTTATTTGATGTTTAAAACGATATTGATTATTATAGATAGATAGATAGATAGTTTTATTTCAATCATATTAGGCTTAAAAGCCCACGATGACATGATAACAGCATAATACTAGACAACGAACAGTGCATATACATATAAAATACATAACATAGCATGATGATAATATCGGAGAAGATCATAACGACAAACTCTTCAAGTATAAATACATTAATGTTGTGTTTAACTTACATATATATGTATAGTTATCATTTGATATAAATGTAATCCAAAACATATATATTTGATAAATGTTTAAAGTTTTAAACCTATGTGAAATTATATACATTCATCAAATAATAGGTTATATACATACATGTACTGAATATATCCACGATTCTTGCCACATTCTAAGACAAGAAACATAGAATATAATGGATGCATATTTAATTCGTTTGTAATGGTTATAACATAAATATATCGGCCTTACCGAAAAGAAATTGCAAGACTGATAATATGTTATAAATTAACAATCATGTTCAAAATGACTTATTGTCATTAATATGTTCTTTTACATAATTTATTTACGTTTATTTAAGATGAGATATTTCAACAAAATGAGCACATCGCATACAATGAAATAAATATGCATACTACACAATGTATTATTAACATTATTCATGTGTCATAGCTCTTTCGCCATAGAGACAAAAGAAAATTTATAAAGTATCAAAAGTAACCCTAGAATATATTCATCTTTTGAAAGCATATATATCACTTAAATTAATATAGTATGCATAGTTTATAGAAAAAAGACAATTTACTTAACAGTATACTTAGACACTAACTTATATTAATGACTACATGAGATTGTTTCAACTAACGGTATTAACAAAAAACAATTATAACTTTAACAAATAATTAAATGATAGAATTTCTTAGTTTAAAAGCTTTTTCAACAAATATTCCTAGGTTTCTTATCACTTTTTTATTTTCTGAATTTAATAGTTCTATAAATTTATACATATTTGGTCTGTTCCAAAACTTCTTGTGAATGTAAGTGTTTCTTAATTCTGTATATAATGAGCATTCAATAACAAAATGGTATTCGTCTTCAAGAGTATTGCATATTGAACATTTTCTATCGTTTAAAGGTGTTCTGGTTGGTTTTGCCCACCTACCAGCTTCTACTTGTAGTCTATGAGAGGACACTCTCAGACGTGTCAATGACTGAACAAATTTATTTGCAGTAAAACAATCAAGATATGGTTGGTACCTAAAGAAAGAAATATTTCTATAAAACAAAGCTCTACTAGAATTTGATAATCTTGAGTTCCAGTTCTGTATAAATTGGTCATTTAATCTTTGTTTAACTAAGGACAAAAATATCTTATCATCACCTACACCTTGATATAACCATGCGTCAACAAAACCTAGTGAACATAACAAATCTTTTAACATTGAACACCAATTTTGCCTATTTTCATACTGTTCAAAATCATCCTTTAACAAAGAGTAAATAATGAAGACATACTTGTTTCTTCCCAAATGTAATATTTTTAACCAATATTTAATAATATTCAAAAAATGCACAGTTTTAAAGGATACCCGACCTAATTCCCCATAAATAAAGTCATTTTGTGTAGTTTTTTTCACACCCAAATTTTTTTTACAAAATTGTAAATGCACCCTTTCAATTGATAAATCATTGACAAAACCACACACTTCGCTGCAATAATTTAAAATCGGAGATACGAGTTTATCAAATAATTCTAATTTATGTTTTGGTTGTAAATAGGTAAATTTGTATAAATATTTATTCAGCTTAAATACTGCTTTTTGCGCTTGACCTGCTATAGTATTGTGGGCGGTACTTAATGAACCTCCACTTGTAAAAACAACACCTAAATAACAAAAATTGTTCACAATCTGAATAGACTGTTCATTGTATAAAAATTCTAAATTTCGTGGTAATGTTCCCCCTTTTTTAAAAATCATAATTTTTGTTTTATTATATATACTCTTGTACAAAATATGTCCGAGGTCCGCTTTCATTTCCTTCCATTGCAAATTATGGTTAATTTGTGAAAGTATCATTGATTCGATGTGATGCCGATGTATTATGGGGTCGTTTGGCACACATTTGTATGTGTTTTAACCAAAATTAGGCAAAAGTGGCGTCCCCTCATCAAACTGTACAGAAGTGTTTGCATAAACGGCAATGAATTGCACCGTGCCCGTGTAATAGGTTGAAAGAGTACATATGTGGGCTCCAGTCTAACTGAGTGTTCCCAGTAAAACATTAAAACATAAAACAAAATTCAGTCATATACTTACCGAAAACAACAAACGGCCATATTTTATCCACCGCTTCTGCGACGAATACTCCACCGTCGCTGCGGTAGACCCATCGCTTCTGCGAAAGCTATGGCCAGTGTGAATAAGGATTCAAACGACATTTCAGTAAATATCATTTAGAATTTACCTGTAACGTTCAATTAATAAAAAGAGAGGGACAGATTTTTCTATATTTAAGGCAGATATTAAATTTTATCCTAAACATTTTCCAATATAATCTATTGGTCAAACATCATTTAAACAGTTTAATCTTTTGATAAACATGTATAGTCAATTAGACTCAACTATGAAAATATGAGCACAATGTCACTTTAATAAGTTCATAAAATACCTTTTTTGGCATTTTGTACATATACCGGGCTCCAACTGTTGTCGCTTTGTTAAAGGGAACAAGACATGCCCCTCTTTTAATGATATAATGTATAGGTATGTCATTTATCTACTCCGATATGTAATTTCTAGTATTCTATCACAATCATTATTGTCATTAATGTGACAATACTCGTACAGGTAAAATGCGGCTATAAAGGGCTAAATGCAATTGGCCGGACACGGGGCTCGAACGTTTGTTCACTGTTTACGACACATGGCATACCCCGCTGTTGAGGATAGATGTTGTCGGTTGTATCCTTAACATACATGAAAATGTAACATATGCATGTAATATGCCATGCTAAATTAAGGCTAAAGTGGCCGGTCTTTAGCTTGTGGTAGAAACGGGCTCGATGTTTTATCCCTCCTTTAATAGACATAAGGCTTACCCAATTGCTCCTTTAATGGACATAAGGCTTACCAAATTGTTAAGGGTATCATTGAGTAGATGTATCACTTAGCTAAACAACTATAAAGATTATCGTATGCTATTACCATCATGCGTGCGCCTAGAGATGTTATGTGCGGTGTTAATAGGGCTAAGAATTTTGGACCGACACTGGGCTCAAGGTGTTGTCGGTCTGTTAACGGGAACAATGCATACCGTGCTTTTAATGATATGGTAGTAAAGGTATGTCCCTTATCTTAAAAAATTATGCATTGTCTAGCGTGTTATCCCCATAAAAAGGGTGACAATATAGGTTCAATGCGGTGTCAAAAGGGCTGATTTGGTTATTTTTGCACTTTGGTCGGACACTGGACTCAAACTTTTGTCCCTCTGTTAATGGACACATGGCGAACCTCGCTCTTTAGGATACAATTTTGTAGGTATTACCCTTACCTACGCAAGTATACTATCATCGTTTAGGGGTAGCAAGAAAAGCAAACAGCTCTGTAAATAAGCTTCGAGCTTATGGCAGAAACAAGGCACGATTTTTGTCCCTCCACAATTGGACATTAGTCACACCCAAGTGTTTAGGTTATTATTGAGTGGATGAAATTACTTAGTTATATAAATATGTAGAATATAAAATGCTATGACCATCATGCGTGCGTCTAGAAAGGTAAAATGCGCTGTTAAGAGGCCTAAAGTGGCCATTTTCTTATTTTAGACAGGCAAGAAACTCAGACTGTTGTCGCTTTGTTAATTATTACGGGAACAATGGATACCATGTTTTTTAATGATATGATTGTATAGTTATTTCCCTTATCTACTCGAATATGTTTAACTAGTATCTTATATCCAAAGTAAGGGTGAAAATACCCATATAGATAAAAGGGCTTAATCAGATATTTTTGCACTTTGGCCAGACACGACATTTTATTGATATGCCCCCAACTACATAAATATTCATAATATAAAGTAAACTGTCACCATTTTAGGAGTAAAGGTAAAATCATTGTTTGAACAGGATTTATCGATACACTGTGTCGGGTAGTCGGTGAGAAGACTAACATGGCGCAGAAAATAAAGCTAAAATAGCCGGTTTCTAGCTAACATGGCGCAGAAAATAAAGATAAAATAGCCGGTTTCTAACTTAATGGCGAAACAGGGACAGATATTTAATATCTTTCCTTTAATGGGCATAACACACGCCTAAATGTTTAGTATATTATTAAGTAGATATATCACATTGCTATAAAAATATGTTGAATTTAGTACACAATGTATATGCTATCACCATTATGCGTGCATCTAGAAAGTTATTCAGGTTAAAATGGCCTATTTCTCATTTTGTACGATCTGTTATTGGGAACAAGGCACACCCGCTTTAATATGTGCGGTAAGAGAATTTCACAAAAATTTTAGATTATTATATTTCATTCCCTTTTTAAATTGTTCCAAAAGTAACACTTTTTCGCATTCACTATTTGAAAAAAAATGTGTACATCCGATGCTTTACTCCTATATAAATTATTACTGTTTCTAATTTATGGGTGTTATAGAAATTAAATGGCGGGGAAATCACTATAAATATGCATGTATGGACGTTACTCAAAACAACAGTAATGAGCTGGATTTTTTAATAATTTTAACATCAATCATTAGTAACTCCTGCAATATATATTTTCAAGTTGGAATTTGTTTTGTGAAAATCCCTTACTGCACCTTAACTGATATGATTAGATAGGTATGTCCCCATGTATTATCAAGTATGATATCACTATCATATAAAAGGGCTAAATTGGCCATTGTTGATCTTGCCCAGACACGGGGCACGAACTTTTTTCCCTCTGGTAACTGACACAAGGCATACCCCGCTGTTTATGATAGGATTGTTTATGTAACTCCCTTACCTACACGAATATGTATCATATGCAAATGTAAAATGCTATCACTATTTCAGGGATGGCAATAAAGATAAAATGCCAATAAATAAGGCTAAAATGGGTCATTTTCGAAGCTAAGGTAACATGTTCTCTTACATTTGTTCCTCTGTTACCGGATACAAACTATACCCATGCTCAGTTAAAATTTGATTTTTGTCGGATATTTGTAATTTAACAATGAGGTTTTTCTCATGTTGTTACAAAAGATCATAAGAGTATACCAAATTGTATGGAATCTAACTCCCTATACGACCAGTGTACAATTAAATGTTTTCTGGCTCGTTTAAGTATACTTTTTTATACATTTTCCCTTACCCCTACCCTACTTTTTTAAAAGCCTTTCTGTTAAGTTATATCAATGCGTTTGCCACCAAAACGAAGCAATTTTTCAATACCAAAAAGAATGATGTATACATAGCAATATATATGATACGATAAAAATCTATAAGCAGATTACGGTGGATTCAATGGCGGTGTCGCGTAATTTACGATTTTCGTCCGCCGTGTTATATTTTAAAAATTAATAACTGACGCAGTTTTGATAATAGATAAACGAATTTTTACTGGTAATATGTCTAAGCTAATTTCTATCGTCAGGAAAAAAATAGTATATTATTAAAAAGATTCATGGTTTTATGTCAAACGCTTTGGGACAAATGACAAACATGTCAGATTCTAAAATTTTGCTTTCCTTTCATCGTCGGGAATATTTTGTGCGAAAATACTTTTTGTTGAAGAATTGTTAGTTTCATTCCGAAACAAGGAAAAACAAATAATAAAATTCGTTTCTATGCCTTGAAACATGCGACAAGAGTGGATGTCCAATCTAAAGACAAGCTGGTTCGCCGTTACATGACTGGAATACTGTTGAGAAACGTTTACGGCGCTTATCCAACTCTAAACAAACAAAAGAAACACGGAAAATCACACCAATACATTTGATACGTTTGCCAACCATAAAACAATTTCCCTCAAAATCCCTCAGGTAATTGGCTAGTGTAACAAGCCAATCGAAGAACTGGAATAAAAAAACTTTGAAACATAGAAATGAGGGTTAGTATGGCAGTCTGCCAATCACGTAGGCTATTAGTGCTCTTCAAGTCGTAATAAAATGAATCTAGTCATTAATCCAGCCATTAAATGAACAGATGTGATGATAGGTTAAATCACTGTTACCTGCTCGATCATAATATGTTTGGTATCCATAGGGACAAAGATCTAAAAATCTGAAATGAAACTTGCTTAAAAATGTTGTTATTATAGCATCCTACAAACTATTTAAAGGATTTATTGGCTATTCTATAAAAAAGGAAAAAAATATAAGTTGAGGAAGATTCAGGTTAGCGTAATACCCGATTACAATTCAATTTAATGTATGGTCTAAATCAGTTTCTATCTCATGCCACTAAGAATAGAAAATACAGTATCTGAGATCACAATCAACTTCAAATTTGCATTTACCAAATAAAAGATTTTGACAATTAAATAATACATATACAATTATTGAACTTCAGCTCAGCGTTTGAGTGATGTTTAGGTCCCGACTTACATTCACCTGAGAACCTCATAAGTATGAAACAATTCAAATAAGTAGTGCGCACGAGATGCCATGTCGTGGCCACGAGTAACTAAGTCGTGCCCATGAGATAATTAAGAGGTGCGCACGAGATACAATGTCGTGGCCACGAGTTACTTAGTCGTGCCCATGAGATAATTAAGAGGTGCGCACGAGATACAATGTCGTGGCCACGAGTTACTTAGTCGTGCACAGGAGATAATTAAGAGGTGCACATGAGATACTATATCGTGGCCACGAGTTACTTAGTCGAACTGTACTGACATCAGACTTTCAAGTCCTAGCACTATCCTCTAAGTGCGGAGCGCAAATCCAGGAGGCTAATTAATCGCAATAGTACGATTTTGTTTCTTAACTTACAGGTGTAATAGCTTCGTGAACAAATATAACGTGTTACCGTTATTATTTCATGGCAGTGATTAATTATTTGCTGCACTTGTACCTTTCATGCTTTTTTGTTTCTTGCCGAGGTTTTGCGTCTGTTATGGGAAAATAACGCATCCAAGTGTGACAATTTTAAAATCTAAATGTCAACAAATATTAATAAACTGTTTATCTGTATACCATATATCTTTAAATATTTCTTAAGCTTTTAATAAACATCCGTCATTAATTGTTTACAAAAAGATCTTTGGCAGCGGAAAATAACTATGACATGTATGAGATGTAATAAAATACGAGTGTTATATAACTTGTTGTCGTTACTTAATGAAATGGAAGTGATTCCACGTATGTTAATAACAAATGCAATCAAAACAAAACATACGTTATGATTGGTGAAATGGAACCAGGACACTGTGACAATTACTATGTCCATACATTTTAATTGACATTGGATATTTCTTGACTAGTATAATATATCACATGAATTTGGTTTTCTTTTTTCATCTAAACAAAACAAGAGCTATCGACTTTTTACAGCGTGTTATAACTTGATGAACAAATATTTTATAACGTGTTGCCGTTATCATTGAAACAGCCGTGGTTGATTCTTTGCTGCACTTTTACCTTTGTGTTTCTTTGGTTTTTCTCCTTTTATGAAAATCTAGCATACAAAAATCACATTCATTATTACAAATGTAATCAAATTAATATATCATTATATGTCCATCAAAAATATATGATATAAAATCGAAGGGGTGCGTTTGAAATATTTGTGGTATAATAAATGAGGACAAATCTATATGCTAGAAAATAATTTGATCACGTTATTGTTAGCGAAAATGTAAACGAAGAACGGTGTTTTGGACACTGACAATTTTTATTTTCAAACATTTTAATAAACATAAGATATTTGCAGACTAGTATAACATAGCACGTAATATCTGATTAACAATTTAATTTAACATTCGTCATCAATTGTTTACAAAAAGATCTCCGGCAGCGGAAAATAACGCTGAGAAGATACAAATGAGAGTTGAAGATAACTTGTTGCCGTTTCTTAATGAAATGTAAAATATTCCTTGTGTATATAAATTACACTCATTACAACAAATGCAATGAAATAAAATATAATCAATTATTCATCGAAAATAAATAATGTAAAATCGAACATATAAAATCGAAGGGCTGCCTTTTACATATGTTTTTCATTATACTATAAAAGATGAAGACAAATCTATAGTCGCATGTAAATAACTTTGTCACGTTAATTTGGCGAAAAATGAAAATGATGAAAGGTATTTATGACACTGCAATTTCTATGTTAGAATATTTTAATAAACATTAGATTTTGTAGACTAGTAAAGTATATCACGTAAACATTCGTTTCTGCTTTATACAAATAGATCTTGAACAGTGAAAATAACGTTGAGAAGATACAAATTCGAGTGTAAGATAACTTGTTGCCGTTACTTAATGAAATGCAAAACCAATAACAACATTTATAAACCGTTTGTTTATTTGTTTACGATATAAAATTAAAATATCTTATTAACACTTCAAATAAACATCTGTCTTCTAACTTTGACATCGGAAAATAACGCTATGCAGTTACAAATTAGAGTGTAAAATAACTTGTTTCCGTTACTTCATGCAATGGAAATGATTCATCGTGTGCATCAATTATACACATTATAACAAATACAATTAAATAAAAATTATCAATTCTCCATCAAAAATGAATAACTCATATAATACCGAAGAGATGCATTTATATATGTTTGTGAAATAATATATGAACACAAATCTAGTTGTAAGAAAATAACTTGGTCACGTTATTTTGGAGATAAATGAAAACGATGAACGGTATTTTGGACAAAATCCTATGTTCAAATTGTTTAATAAACATTGGAGTTTTGAAGACTAGTAAAACATAATATAATGACGTAAACAAGTATCTTATAAGGACTTAAAATGAACATTCGTCTTTTTTTCAATTAGAATTTTGACGACGGAAAATAACGCCGAGAAGTAATAAATTCGAGACAGTGTAATATAACTTGTTTTCGTTACTTAATGCAATGAGAATGATTCCTCGTGTGTATAAAACATACTTATTATAAAATACAATCAAATTAAAATATCATTAAGCCCCAATCGAACATGAATGATACCAAACCGTAGGGATGCCTTTATATATGTTTGTGAGATAATATACAAAGACAAATAAGTTGTAAGAAAATAACTCGGTCACGTTATTTTTGGCAAAAAATGACAACGATGACCCGTATTTTGGACACTGAGAGAATCCATTGTTTAAATATTTTAAAGAAAATTGGATTATTGAAGACTAGTAAAACATATTACGTCAATATCTTATTAGTGCTTAAAAGTGAACATGTGTCTTTTTTTATTTTGCATTACATCTTTAACAGCAAAAAATAACGCTGAGAAGTTACAAATTCGAGTATAAGATAACTTGTTGCCGTTACCTAATAAAATGCAAAACATTAACAATTTATTGTTTATTTGTATACGATATAACATTTAAATATCTGATTTACACTTTACATAACTATTTTGTCTTTCTACAATTAGATATTTTTCTACGGAGAATAACGCCGAGAAGTTACAAATTCGAGTGTAATATAACTTGTTTTCGTTACTAAGTGCAATTGAAATGATTCCTCGTGTGTATAAATTACACTTATTATAAGAAATGCGATCAAATAAAACTATTATCAAGTCACAATCAAATATGAATGATATCAAACTGAAGGGAAGACTCAATATATTTTTGAGTAATATATGAAGACAAATGTAGTTGTAAGAAAACAACTTGATCACGTTTTTTAGGCGAAAAATTGAAACGATGAACGGTATTTTGGACACTGACAAAATTCTGTGTTTAAATATTTTAATAAACATTGGATTTTGAAGACTAGAAAAACATATCACGTTTATATCTTATTAGTTCTTTAAATAACACGTGTCTTCCTTTTTTTGCAATTAGATGTTTGGCAGAAGAAAATAACGCTGAAAAGTTACAAATTTGAGTTTAAGATACATTGTTGCCGTTACTTAATACAATGGGAATGACTCGTCCTATGTATAAGAAACACTCATTATAACAAAATGCAATCAAATAAAATATTATCAATTCTCCATCAAAAATGCATGATACTAAATGGAAGGGATGCCTTTGAATATTTTTGTGAGAAAATAAATGAAGACAATTCTAGTTGTAGGAAAATAACTTGGTCACGTTATTTTTGGTGAAAAAAATGAAACGATGAACGACACTGTGACAATTTCTGTCATAAAAGTTATCATGAAAATGCTGAACTTTTTTTTCTAAAACTCGATTAATTGTCTTTTGCAGCATATAATAACATGTTGCCGTTGTCATTGAACGACCGTGGTCGATTATTTGCTGGACTTTGCTGTACCTTTGCGTTTCTTGCCGGTGTGCTGCGTCTTTTATGTTAACCACGCCGCCCAAGTGTGATACTTTTAAAATGCAAATTATTAATAATCATTTATAAAATGTTTTTGATAAAAAAGTATTTAATTTAATTAGCACTTTAGATGTTAATAGCATATGTCTTCTTATTTTTTACAAAATAGATCTTTGCCAGAGGAAAATAACGCTGAGAAGTTACAAATTCTAGTGTTACATAGATAACTTGTTTCGGTTACTTAATGAAATAGAAATGATTTTTCCTAATTATAACAAATTTGGTCACGTCATGTTTCATGAAAAATAGAATCTTTGAAAAGAAAAACAATGGACAATATTTTGGACACTGTGATAATTTTCTAATTTCAAATATTTTAATAATTTTTAGATATTTGTCGACTGGTATAACATATAAGGTTAGAATAACCATATACACTTCTTTCCATGAAGTACTTTTTCTGAAAAGAACAACCGCTTTTAACATGTTTAAAGATGCTGCACTCACTAATGGACTACTGACGGTCAAAAATATAGTTAAAACGATTTTTATTTTTAATTTCAGGGCCATAGAAATATGATCAAAGACAATTTTTCGAAACAAAAGTAACTAAGAAAATGTTTGTTTTTGCTATTTTTTATTGTAGAAAAAAAAACCCAGTGACTTACGCTATGAATTTATTGGTATATAAACATTTTAAACTCGCAGTGTAGCACAATTTTTGTAAGCACAAAGATCCTAGTTTGAATTCTTTAAATAATTTATTTTTCCTTACACTGTTGGCTCCTACACAAAGAAAATGATTTTGACACTCATACATTTAATATACATTGATTTTAACAAAAGTTGAAATGTACTTATATATTGGAATGCAGTCAGTAAGATAACCTGTTTCCGTTAGTATTTTAACGGCATGGCTCATTGGCTTCACTCAGCCAGCCCGCATAGCTCAATCGGTTAGAACGCGAGACTTGTATTCTCAAAATTGTGGGTTCGATTCCCGGGATGGCCAACTAAATTTACTAATAAGTCTATTGGATGAGACTTTAAATCGAGGTCCCGTGTATGAGTGCTTAAACACTTAAGCACGTTTAAGAACCAGGAGAAGCTTCTGGAACTGGGGCATCTTTCTGTATCTTGCACTATCCTCCAAACTCAAAATGACCAATGCTCTTCTGGAGGACTCAACCATATGTGCAACCGGTGGCGAGTATTTATAAACGCAAATACACACACAAAAAGATTGGCTTCACTTGTACCTTGCCGGTCTTGTCAGTTTTTACGCCTTTTATGACAAACACGCATCAGTGTAAAACTAATTAGTTAACACTTTTGTCTTCTCGATTTCTTGAATAGACCGAATGAATGTCTTTGAAGTATATTTGTGGAAAATAACTTTGTGATCGGTCTTATATTTAGTGAATATGGAACAATGAACCGTTACAATATTTTGCACACTGTATTATTACGGACATTCAAACAGTTTTCAAACAATTTTATAAACATTAAATATTTGTCGAATGGTATAATACATTGTGTAAAATGTTTGAGTACTCGTTCTGTAAATATTTGTTGTTCTCAATAGAACAATTGCTTTTGCAGAGTATGATAACTTATACGCATAAAAACATAGTGGGCCAATATTACGTGCTGCCGTTGGCTGTCATTTGCTGATTTAGTACATGTTGTAAAAAAAACTTCATCATTACTTACACACTGGACGAAGACGTGTCGCGACTGTGTTAATCTATCAATTTGGACGTTGTTTTATTAAAGTTTTTTTTTGCGTAAATTATGCCGTGGTGATTCAATGTCATAGTTTTGTAGCTCTAATGGTTTTACTAAATATAGTTAATGGCATATACATTCGCAACTACATTAAAATATAGTAAATATTTATGTTATAATAAATAATTCTTGCAGCGGGAGACTTTTTTCCACGGACGCTGCTTTTTACCTATATTGGTGCAACGGATAAAACTACTTAGTTGCTGCCGTCTAGAAATAAAAGATAAAAATACCTGTACAAAAAATAAGTTTTTAATACGGTTTTTAGACACATTAATTTGTTTTAAAATAAACGTTTAAAAAGCCATGTCTACAAACTTACACGAAAACAATGTATTTAACATTATTTAAGCTGTATATGAAATATTGGTATTGATTTCAGTATCGTTTAACTCACTATAAACCCACAATTTATAATTACATTGCAGACAAGAATTTTATTATGTTAAGTAGTATAAATGGTAGACAATCGGGAATAAAGCCTGATAGAGTAGCAAGAGTTATTTTTCTTGCTTCCCCTACTTTCCGGAAATAACGCAAAAGAGTTAGAAATGATTTTGTATAACCTTTTTTCAAATGCCCTGCGCACAACTTTATCAGCTTTGCTCACCAAGTCAAAGACAGACATGTGAAAGCATATTGTTTATACTTTCATAAAAAAATTATCAGAACAATAGGAAAATTTTGAGATTCGCGCAACAGCGATCTTAAAATTAGAAAAATTGGTCATTTTTGAGCTAAAAATAGCACATATTTCAAATTAATTAGACCGTGACCTGACTATGAGATGCATTAACCTGTTGATTTATCGGTACTGTACAAAATACGTGTACTTACAGTCACTTTTCGATGTAAACGGAGAACATATACGAGAAAAATAAACATTTACAAAGTTGATCCTGTTAGTAAACGGATAAAATTTTATAACGGCTATGGGTTATAAAAATGATAACGTGTTTAAGTTACACCCCTGACTGTTTTATGTTGTTATGTATGGATGAGACTCAAATTAAGAATATATATATATAATAGTCTACATATATTATCTGTCTTAGACCTTATTAAGGAATTGACAGAATCTGAAGATAGGGTATGGTTATAAACGAAATATTTCGTGTGACTGAGTACTCCGTCGTAAAAATGAAAAAAACGTATTTGAGTACTGAAATCAGTACTTGTTGTCATCCATAGTTAGAAGTAAAATCAACTGTTAAGTGATAACAATTTGAGTGACAGAGTCTAATTGGAGCACAAGTTGTCAGTGTGAACATAGTAATATTTTGCCAGTCAGTTTATCTGTGCAGTCTGACCAATTATAATAGGCTCGACATATATGAAGGTCTGTTCTGGTAATAAATAATTTAATTTTGTGGTGAAATTGCAACTTAAATTAACTCCATACATATGAGAACGAATATCATTGTTACATTATAATTGTTTTTAAAATAAACTTATGTTGAAAAGTTATGTTGAAAAATTTACCTACATATATATTTGTATTTATAGGTGAACAAAGATGTTGTGGACTAATAATATCTGTCATATGTTGCGGTTCGGACCGGAATGTCCGTCCCGAGGGGACCCGCCCATTGGGCGGTAACGAGGCTTGCCGAGTTACCGCCCATGGGCGGGTTCCCGAGGGACGGATATTTCGATCCGAACCGCAAACATATGTTAGATATTTTTTCTTGCATATTCTGCCATATTATTTCATATCTAAAATGGTTTACCTCAATATGATATATGTGCATGGAAATTAAAGTCATTTCATCAATAACTATTTTCTTACAATAGCGTATGAACTTACAACTTTAATAACAACGGCGAAATGACGTCATCCTAAGCACATATTTCCCTTCTAAAACGACGTCATTTACCGCGGTTCATTCATAAAGTGCGCTAAAATGACGTTGTTGTTTGGCACGCGACTCATCTGGCACCCCCCATGCAAGATGAAATTTCCGGCATGGGTAAAACTCACGGAAACGCCAGTCTGCTATGCAAGAAATGTATATTCCAAGGTTGTTAGAGGCTCTTCTAATTCGTTTTAGTGATGACAGCTGGACAGTTAGAGATGGTAAAATGTGTAAATCATACCTGAGTCCTTGCAAAGAATTTTCCTGTGGGTATTTGCATGAACTTGACACTTATTTTAGGGTAATAATTGCATATAATTTCCTAGACCAATAAGTCTTGCAGGACATTTTTTTCTCACAGAATTATACCTCTCCTAAAACTCTATAGAAAATTCATGGTTCAGGCTTTTCATTAAAGGCCTGTCTCCACAACTTTCTTTATGATTGTTAGTTAATGGACACGACCCATAACTCTAGTATTGATATTTACGATATGATTTCCCTGTTTGACTGTCCTTCTGTTTATGTTTATAGCAGCAGTTTATTACATTAAGCTCATATAATGTGCAAAGAATTGTTTACTTTTATCTTTAAAATAATATTTTCAAATCCAACTACATGTACATTATTTTCGTACTTTTAATAATGTTTTCTGGAGAACAAATGAGCCAAGTCACGACAAAAACAACATATTGCGTTTGCGACCAGCATGGATCCAGACCAGCATGCGCATCCCCACAGGCTGATCGGGATCCATGCTGTTCGCTTACAAACCCTATAACAAGTAGAGAAACTGATATCGAACAGCATGGATCCTGATCAGACTGCGTAAGCTGGTCTGGATCCAAGCTGGTCGCAAACCCATTATGTTGGTTTTGTCATGACACGGCTCAAATTATTTTATTCTGGTTTTAACTTGTTCATTTATTTTAGTAATGAAGCTACACAAATCTTATATTCTTTTTATCACATATCCAAAATAAGAAATGTTAACAGTGAAAAGAAAACACTTTCATTGATGCACTTTAAAGTGTAACACTGACATTTCCTGCATCATTTTTTGCTATGATTGCATAATGCAAATGATAACACATTAAACTATATACACGACCTGTGCATTACCATTTTTACAGAATCGCAAAATCAGCACAGCTTTGTGATAAATATAATAATGCACTATTTATTGTTCAAATGCTTTGTAATTAATCACTAAGGTTTTTCGGCCTTTGTGATTGTATTCTTGCGTATTTGAACTCTACGGTGCATTTTTATGCACCAAGACAATCATAATTGATATTTTCTAAATGTAAAATCCAACATATATCAACTGTATTTTTCAGGTCATCTATACCAGCATTGTATCCACTGTTTTTCAACAATCTACAAGATAATATACATTCAGTGCGGCAGAGGCGGCCCTTGCTCTCCCCAGTGTATATGGTATATACAGTTTTTATTCATTCCAAACATAATACTAGTAGCTTAATTATTATAACATAAGATCATTGATGAAGTATTTTATGCTTAGAACTTTTAAATGCTATCAGCAAAATATTGTAACCAATTTATCCGCTACAACTACATGAAATGGCTGAAATTAAGAAGAGGCCTATGTTGTCAAACAGTTGTGGTCACTAACTTTGAATCATTTGCATCTTATTGCAATGGTTTAAATCCCAACAAGACCTTATAGCCCTTTCATGTTGGAAAGCTATTTAGCTACTGTAGCTTAAGTTGGGTCAGAGGTTGCACACAAGTGCCCAGCTTGATCTGAAAGAATGCCCAGACGTTTTATTTATAACTTAAGCAATATCATGGTCATCCATGACCAAGACTTTTATTCATAAAAAACAATAAAATTATTGTAGAAGAACTGTTTAATTATATAGTTTTGGTGTTGTCCGTCCGTCCATCTCTCCGGCCGTTCGAATTCGTTTCCAGAGTAGTTCTCTGCAACTACTGGCTTGAATTCAACGAAACTTTATGGGAATCATCAATATCAAGAGGAGATGCGCATATCGTTGGCTTGTTCTGGTCCGACACTTTAACTCAGAGTTATGGCCCTTGATTAGTTATGCAGTATGCATATAGAGTAAAAATCGTTTCCGCGCTACTTCTCTGCAACTACTGGCTGGAATTCAACAAAACTATATGGGAACCTTTAATACTAAGAGGAGATGCGCATATCCTCGCCTTGTTAAGGTCAGACACTTTAACTCAGAGTTATGGCCCTTGATTAGTTATGCAGTATGCATATAGAGCAAAAATCATTTCCGCGCTACTTCTCTGCAACTACTGGCTGGAATTCAACAAAACTTTATGGGAACCTTTAATACCAAGAGGAGATGCGCATATCATTACCTTGTTTGGGTCAGACACTTTAACTCAGAATTATGGCTCTTGATTAGTTATCCAGTATGCATATAGAGCAAAAATCGTTTCCGCGCTACTTCTCTGCAACTACTGATTGGAATTCAACAAAACTTTATGGGAACCTTCAATACCAAGAGAAGATGCGCATATCATTGCCTTGTTTGGGTCAGACATTTTAACTCAGAATTATGGCCCTTGATTAGTTATGCAGTATGCATATAGAAAAATATTTGTTTCTGCGCTACTTCTGTGCAACTACTGGCTGGAATTCAGTGAAACTTTATTGGAACCTTCAATACCAAGAGGAGATGCGCATATCGGGTCAGACATTTTAACTTTGAGTTATGACCCTTGATAACTTATGCAGTATACAACCAGAGCAATAATCGTTTCCGTGCTACTTCTCTGTAATACCCCGGTCACATATTCACGGAATACGCCCACGGAAGAGCCACGGATTAATTCCGGCATCGTCCGTAGCTACCCGTACTGGTCAGTAGCTCTCCGTATTGTAACCGTAATCAATCGTAGTAGTCCTTGTATATCCGTAGCGATCCTTGACAATTTTTGAACATGCACAAAAATTTGCTACGGAAAAATCAACCGTAGCGTATCCCTACTAGTCCGTATTAATCCGTACTGATACGTACTGGTCCGTACGAAAACCGTAATAGTCCGTACTGATTCGTAGTCCACCAACTTGTCAAGGATTTCCACGGTTTGGTACGGAGAACTACGTATTTGTACGGTTACCCTACGTATAAGTGACGGTTTTAATACGGATTAATACGGCATTGTCACGGAAAGCCACGATCGTAATACGTTGTACTACGGGGAGGCAAGGATTAGCACGGTCTTATACGGTTTATTGCGTTGCAACACGAAACGGTACGGAATGGTACGGCCCACCACTGTTTAGTACGGATGAATTAAGTATCATGTACTTTTTCAAGGGTATAAATACTACCTTCTTGTTAAAAACAGACATATATATTTGCAGGAACATTTAATAAATGATAATTGCCATTTACTGGCTGCAACTTTATATTGAAATGGCTCAGAATGCGGAGGCAGTGGTCGAGCTGCTTGATGACATGCATAGAAGTCAATTTATATTAAAATCGTACTACAATTCATAAGAAATAAAATAACATTTAATGTTACATATTTTACAAACATTGGATCGTGAAAATGGAGTAAATATGTACATAAAACGAAGTGTCTCATAAGCCTCGGACACTGGCCCTTGAGTGATAATAAGATTAATTAACAAGCTTTTTACATATTTTTAAAACATAAACATCACGATAATAAAGGTAATTGTAAGATGAACAGCAAATCTTAAAATTAAAAGAGAAGCAGTACTGATCAACATTTTTCATTAATGATTACTAGTCCATATCTAATCAGGTAAGCGAAGACAGACGAGATGGTGGACTAGAGATGGGCTTTTACGAAGACCGCTTCATGTTTAGTATGAGGCTCTCATGGCCGAACTTGTTGAGGATCCGGCGTCCTTCAAGAAAATCACTTTAATTGGACCTGATGTGTCTCGGGGTTTGGACGCTATTTAGCTGAATCCTCTCCGCCAAAATCATTGAACGCTGCAATTCGTTTTCTAGGTGTTCTTTTCTTTTGAGGCATTTTGTGCCATGATAAATATATAAATAAAGCCTTATGTCTTCAGTTGTTGTGTTAGTAATAACCAGTACTCAGCGGGGGATATTAATTCAACGAATTTGCTTGTTGAAATTGAAATTTATTATTACAATTTAAATTATACCTGCTTTATGAGAACATACCATTTAATCACATTTTTTGTGGAGCAGAAATAGAAAAAATTGTCACATTAGAATCTAACAGACTATGTTTATTACTGTGGTATAGCCGACTATTTTATTAGGTCAAGTTTTGGGGGATTTCAGTGAAACTTCACAGGATTGTTTGTTACCAAGCCTAGTTGTGCATTCTCTCTTTAATTTTCTGCTTTATTTTTTTTGCACACTTATGGTCCCTAATGGTCAATTTGCAAGTAATATAAGCTTGTCCGCGCTTTTTTCACCAAAACTGCTGGGTGGATTTCAGTGAAACTTTGCAGGATTGTTTGTCACCATGCCTAGTTGTGCATAGTTTGATTTTCCACTTAAATTTTTATGCCCCCGCCTGTTCCGTCCTTCCGTCCTTCTGTCATTCCGTCATCATCAGTTTCTGTTCATTATCTTAAGAACGGTTGCACACATTCAACTCAAATTTGACATATGGATATGTCATGACAAAATACAGGTCAAGTTCGAATTTGGTCATGGTTCGATAATTTTTGACAGAATTATGCCCCTTTAACTTTGAAAATAATATGAAATTTCAGTTTCCGTTCATTATCTCCCCAACGGTACAACACATTCAACTCAAACTTGACATATGGATATGTCATGAAAAAATACATGTCAAGTTCGAATTTGGTCAGGGTTCGATGATTTTTGGCAGAGTTATGCCCCTTTTACTTTGAAAATAATATGAAATTTTCAGTTTCCGTTCATTATCTCCCCAACGGTACAACACATTCAACTCAAATTTGACATATGGATGCGTCAAAAGAATGCGCAGGTCAAGTTCAAATTTGGTCATGGTTTAATGATTATTAACAGAGTAAGGCCCCTTTCACTTTGAAAGTAATATGAAATTTTCAGTTTCCGTTTATTATCTCCCCAACAGTACAACACATTCAACTCAAATTTGACATATGGATAAGTTTTTGGAATGCCCAGGCCAAGTTCGAATTTGGTCATGGTTCAATGATTTTTGGTAGAGTTATGCCCCTTTCAATTTGAAAATGATATGAAATTTTCAGTTTCTGTTCATTATCTACCCAACAGTGTTACATATTCAACTTAAATTTGACATATGGATACACTTAACAAATCTTATAAGTGTGCATGCATAAATGGTCTGATATGTGTGTCATTTTTGGTATGATCATCCTGAAATTTTCAATTTATACAGTTGAGAGATATGATATGATATTACATTTATTAAATTTCATCAGAAACACATATTTAATGAACATGCCCAATAAATGTGATAATGCGTTATAAGCCAATGTCGCAAAAAATGACCATTAAAAATTATTCAAATGTCGTATGGCCATCTGGACTGTTAATTTCAACATTCATTAATTTCAAGCAGCGTTGTCGCATGGATTTGACCCAATCTTTTTTTGGTAATATATAGTTAGATTTATTCACTTTTGGACACTTTTCGCATATTCGTAGGCGATAGTTTGTGGCACAGTACCAAAACTTCTTAAGATGCCGTTCATTTAACCCCATAAAGCTTCTTTGACATTTCCGTGTAGCTTCTATCACATTTAAGTCCAGAGATATTGGTGATATTTCATAAAGTTAATGTTGTTAATAAATGTTCAGAAAGATAGTTGGCGCCCAGGACGTGTGTTTGTTAGATATCCTGAAGAAACTGCATCATATGTTGTTCTTTAGATATTACTAAAGCTCATCATATTCGTTATGATCAGCGCTGAGATCACTATTTATAAACGATTAATGAACCCATTGTTAGTGCAAACAGTCTTGCTGAATTTCCCTGTGGATTGCAACAGACCTTGCCTAGTAACGAGCCAAGATTTCTTAAGACTTACATCTACCACAAAATTAAATGTACAACGATAAATGAAACAGCGATGTTGTTATATAAGTCAACGTCGGTATATGTTGATTAAGAAAAAAAGATCACAGATATCATAATTTTGCGACATTTAGTTTTTACGCGCAATCACTTTTATTTGACATGCTTGTTAAATTTGTGTTTGTTATGACATTAAATAAATAGAATATCATACCATGTCTCTCATCTGTATTTATTGAAAATTTCAGCATGATAGTGTCAACATTGACTCGCATTATTAGATATTTATACATGCACACTTATAAGATTTGTTAAGTGTATGTCAAAGGAATGGGCAGGTCAAGTTGGAATTTGGTCATGGATTGATGATTTTTTTGCAGAGTTATGTCCCTTTCACTTTGAAAATAATATAGATACATCTTAGGAATAAGCAGTTTAAGTTTGAATTTGGTTGTGGTTCAATGATTTTAGACAAACTTATATTTCCTGAATGTTGGAAAAAATTTGAACTTTCAGTTTCAGCACTCATACTTTTAGCTATTATTTTGGCTACAAATATGCAATATGCTATTTCTAAAAGGTTAAGACTGAATAATTACTGTGTCTTGAACATTGTATGAAAATGGTTTGTGTTAACATTGAAAAGTTTTAAGGGCTTTGAACTTAAAATGAAAAAAAATAATTAATGCACCATCTGAAATTTTGGCTGCATGCGGGGGCATCCGTGGCATGATGACACATTTCTAGTTTAACACAATTGTCAAAACTTCCTTTTGTAGGCATAAGTCACTTTTCATTGACAGCTCTTGTTTCCTACATTTCTTTGACCATGCTTTAAATTGCTTTTAATCTTTTAGATCAACTAAGCGTTCCAAGATCTGATATGAAGAAATTTGCAGAGGAGGTGTTTTATGTTGTGCGTCATTAGGAGAAAGAAATAGTCTCTATAGTTTCCAGTGCCGTAGATGAATTCTAGGAACAAATACAGTATGGGGAGCCATTTACCGATCTCAACCATTCAGAAGCATTTTATACACATGAAGAGATTGGCTCAGATTTGATCAGTAACAGTAGACGTGTGTTCAAGAAACTAATATTTGACTTATATGGAAAATTATAAAGAGGAAGGATATGATTCTCCCGTTGCTTGGCACAAACCAAAACTAACAAGTTTTATAAAGTTAAATGAGTGATCTGAGTGTATAAGAGCTTGCACATGAATTTTATATTCTTGGGTTTGAATTGAGAACAGAGAAGTAGAGCTAAAATGGCATGATCTAGAGAATTTGTTTCCTAACCTTTTTGCATTTGAAATATAAGGAATTTTATATATTTCTTTTCTACTCTGTTAAAATAATGCACTCATCCTCTAGTTATATATGATATTGCTCATGTATCACTGTTAGATTGTTTTGAAAAGTTAGATATATTTAATGTATGAATGATGTAAAAAATACTTCCTGAAAATCTAACAGTACCTGTTACATGAAGGTCAAAGCCTGAAATCCAATCTGTAAAGAATGCAAGTTATATAAACTTTGAGAAATTGTGATACCATTTCATTTTCATACCATAATTGTTTTTAACTTTTAAAAGTCTTTGATTTCATTTAAAATGAAAGAGCTCATTTTCAACATTGAGTAAAGTTTGTATTTTTATAAACTAGTTGCAGGGATATTTTGTTCATAGATATGCATCACATTTTTAGCTCACCTGTCACAAAGTGACATGGTGAGTTTTTGTTATCGCTTTTTGTCTGGCGTCCGTCCATAAACTTTTACTGTAAACGACATCTCCTCATAAACTGCTAAGCTAATTTCATCCAAACTTCACAGGAATGTTTCTTTGGAATTGAACTTTGAAAATTTTTTAAAGAATTTAATTCCATGTAGCAAAAAAGTTAAAAAACCTTCTTTTAAAAAAACCTTAAGAGCTAGAGCTAAATTATTAGGCATGAAACATTGTCTGGTAAGTGTCTACCAAGTTTTTTTTTTCTAAATAAAAGCCCTTGGGTCAAAATTGGCCTTGCCCTAGGGGTCATTGATTTTCCTTATTTTTATATAATAAAAACTTATAAAACTTCAAAAATCTTCTTTTAAAAAACCCTTAGAGCTAGAGCTAAAAAATTTAGCATGAAACATCTTCTTATAGGTGTCTACCATGTTTCTTCAAATAAGGGCCCTGGGTTTAAAATTGGCCCCGCCGGGGGTCATTGATTTTCCTTTTATTTGTATAGTAAAAACTTTAAAAATCTTCTTTTAAAAAACCCAAGGAGCTAAAGTTAAGATAGTAAGCATGAAATATCTTCTAAGGAATGCTACTAAGTTTGTTCAAATAAAAACCCTGGGGTCAAAATTGGCCCTGCTAGGGGGTCATTGTTTTTTCCTATATGTGTATAGTAAAAACTTAAAAACATTTCTTTTAAAAACCCCAAAGAGCTACAGCTTAGATATTTATCACGACACATCGTCTAATGGGTGTCTACCAAGTTTGATCAAATAAAAGCCCCATGTCTAGGAACGACTTCAAACAAATTGGCCCTGCCCCGGGGGCTATATACAGGTGAGCGATTTCAGGGCCATCATGGCCCTCTTGTTTTCTGATTTTACTGTATTACTTGTTTTTGGAAGCAGTTGTTTTGTTTGTTTAGTCATAAACTCTGGTTTGTTAGTGAAATGCTCTTTTTGTAGTTATGCCAGCATGTATATATATATAACGTTTTTTTATTATACCCCCAAAAACGAAGTTTGGGGGGGGGGGTATATAGGAGTCACCCGGTGGTCGGTTGGTCGGGCGGTCGGTCCAGACGTCCGTTGCATTTTCCTTGTCCGGAGCATAACTTGAAAACTAATGGTTGGAATTCAATATAACTACATACAATGGTCTAGCACATTGAGAGGAAGTGCAGTGCTTAAGAACCATAACTCTATCTTGACTAATTACAGAGTTATTGCCCTTTGTTACTTTTCCTTGTCCGGGGCATAACTTGAAAACTACTGGTTGGAATTCAAAACAACTTCATACAATTGTCAAACACAATAAGGGGAAGTGCAGTGCACAAGAACCATAACTCTATCTAAAGTAATTACAGAGTTATTGCCCTTTGTTGCTTTTCCATTGCTTTTTTTTTGTCTGTTGCATTTTCCTTGTCCGGAGCATAACTTGAAGACTAATGGTTGGAATTTAATATAACTACATACAATGGTCAAGCACATTGAGAGGAAGTGCAGTGCGTAAGAAACATAACTCTATCTTGACTAATTACAGAGTTATTGCCCTTTGTTACTTTTCCTTGTCCGGGGCATAACTTGAAAACTACTGGTTGGAATTCAAAACGACTTCAAACAATTGTCAAACACAATAAGGGGAAGTGCAGTGCACAAGAACCATAAATCTATCTAAATTAATTACAGAGTTATTGCCCTTTGTTGCTTTTCCATTGCTTTTTTTTGTCCGGACCATAACTTGAAGACTAATGGTTGGAATTCAATATAACTACATACAATGGTCAAGCACTTTGAGAGGAAGTGCAGTGCATAAGAACCATAACTATCTAAAGTAGTTACAGAGTTATTGCCCTTAGTTACTTTTCCATTGGTTTCTTTTGTCCGGACTATTACTTGAAGACTAATTGTTGGAATTCATTATAACTTCATACAATGGTCCAGCACATTGAGAGAAAGTGCAGTGCACAAGACCCATAACTCCATCTTGACTTATTACAGAGTTACTGCCCTTTGTTACTTTTCCTTGTCCAGAGCATGAATTGAAAACTACTGGATGGAATTCAAAACAACTTCATACAATGGTCAAGCACAATAAGGGGAAGTGCAGTGCACAAGAACCATAACTCCATCTTGACTAATTACAGAGTTATTGCCCTTTGTTACTTTTCCTTGTCCAGAGCATAACTTGAAAACTACTGTTTGGAATTCAGTACAACTTCATACAGTTGTCAAGGACATTAAAAGGAAGTGCAGTGCACAAGAGCCATAACTCCAGTTTGACAAAATACAGAGTTACTGCCCTTTGATACTTTTCCTTGTCCGGAACTCAAAACGTACTGGTTGGAATTCAAAACAACTATATACAATGGTCAAGCACAATAAGAGGAAGTGCAGTGCACAAGAACTATAACTCTATCTTCAGTATTTTTAGAGTTATTGCCTTTGTTCTTTGTTCTTTTTCTTTGTCTTTCTGGACTTATTACAGAGTAATTCAATTAAACTTCATCAATGGCCAACCACATTGAAAGGAAATGCAACATACACGAACCACAATCATCTTTAATTGCCCACAACCATAACTCTATATTTCAATTCTTTTACAAGGTATTCTGTTACTACTAACATCCTCATTTCCGAAGCAGACTTGTGGGGGTATTAATCACATTTAGTGATAGTTCTAGTTTATTTTGTATGTGTAGTCAAAGTATTGAATCAAAGCACAGAAGGCGCTGAATTTGTTTGGGTCTCAGATTGTAAGAAAGGTGCAGGTTGTGAGATTATATGTATAGTGCCACAAATGCTTTCCAGCGTTTTAATTGTAGTAAATTGGCTATAAGACTAATTGCAACACTGATATTCAATCCAATGTTTATTTGACTTAAACAATTTGAAAAAAAAAAAGAGTTACCTTTACTGGGATTTGAACTCCAGACCTCTCGCTTCCTAAGCGAGCGCGAAAACCCTTCAGCCACAGTGAATTTATATGTGAACGGGCTGAAGAAAACCATATTATTCTAAATTAGGGCTTGTAACGACTTTAACTGTTGTTTAACACAGATGTAAATAATCCTGGAGCTTACTATAAGCATTTATATTTATAAAGAATCAAAGGGCTGCAAGTTCTGTGGTATTTTCTGATCTTTGCAATCTAAATCGTACTGTATATCTGTATGCATTTTCCTGTATAGGTTTATTTTTATGTATTATAATTCATTTTGCAAGGCACCAGAGTTTGATACATACGGAATTCTGCATAACTAGAGTTGCATCAAAAAATCATTTATGTTCATTTTTTACGACAGCCACATCCTTGCATATCATGGCTACTTCCTTAAAAAAAACACTTAAAAAGGAATTTAACAAAAAAAAAAGTTTCCTCGATTGGGATTCGAACTCGAGACCTCTCACTCACTAAGCGAGCGCGTTACCACTTTACCACGGAGAAGTTATACACAGAAAGTCTGAATAATATCAAGTCATTCTAAATTTAGAACTTGCATTGCATTTCGGGTTTGTAATCCTTATTAATTTCGAGGTATTTTGTTCAGGGTAAACCTGTTGTTTGAAATTGAAGTAAATATTTTAGCGAAATCCTCTCGCCCAAACAGTCCGACATGTAGAATCTATATATTCCACTACTCGGTTTGTGTAGTATTCGGTAATAAATAGTATTTTCATTGATAAAATCATATTCATCCGCGTAATTTGTGGTTGTGCATTTATTGACAATTCTATAAGCCAACGCTATTGTTTAACTTTAAATGCGTTGTAATTTGTTGGATACTTGTAACAAAATAGAATATTTCTTTCTTTTAAATCTCTAGTATTAAGCTGTTTTGAGAACTACTTGTTGTTAGGTTTGTCGTAAACTTCTGTGTCAGAGATTGAATGTCCGCTTTGTATTTAGTTATTTTCGATCAGAAAATACAATAAAACAATATTAGAAATCTTCGACCATTCGGGAATTACTTTGCTTGACCATTTTTACGCAGTGATCTCCCCTGAATTTTTTGGCTTTAGTGTACATACAAAAGGGAAGTAACCGCTTCAAAAAAGTGGACTACTTTCGGCATTTGCAATTAACAACATTAGACTCTGAAATTTCGCTACCATTATTTGTTTGGTCTGACGACCCAAACAAATAAAAACAAGATGTTAAGTGACTATGAGAACCTCCCAAGTGACCTTTTGACCTTTTGTCAATATACCTATACATCATCAACTCTTATTAATGTTAGACTTCACAATGAGTTCTGCATGTCTTGAGTGACCTCTTCGTCTTATATTTTTATACGCATAAAGCAAATGAAAATAGCGCATGATGTCTTTTATTTAAAAAATGAAATTTTTTTAATTCCTCCAATATTTGAAAAAAAAAGAATAATAATATCTGTCATATTTTGCGGTTCGGATCGGAATATCCGTCCCGAGGTGACCCGCCCATTGGCGGGTGACCGAGGGACGGATATTCCGATCCGAACCGCAAACATATGTCAGATATTTTTTCTTGCATATTCAATTATATATTAAATTATTTATCTTTATTTTCAATGAAAATTTATATCATTACAACCGTAACTACTTTCTTGCAACAGCGTATGAATTACAACTTCATAATATGTAACGGTAAAATGACGTCATCCTAACCGTGCCATTGTACAGCACGCGACTCATCTGGAACCCCCCATGCCAGATGAAATTTCCGGCATGGGTAAAACTCACGGAAACGCCAGTCTGATATGCAAGAAACATTTTTCTGTTCTTTGATAACTGATGCACGTTCATGTCTGCATTACTGTCACATGATGATCTACACATCTCTGTTACAAACAAGAAGGGGTTTTTACCTCTATAACAAAAGTAATGCAATATGTACCTTTGATACTAGAATGTTCTTACCAGAATGTATTTCATAGATCAATCAGAACTGTACATTTTGTTTTATTTCATATGGTATTTTTAAAGAAGTATCTGATGTAAAAGTTAAATGTTTTTTTATTTTTATACTTTTTTAAATGTATTTTCTTGAATAAATTCATGCAACGGTTAAACATTTAGTTTTTGATTTAAAAACTTAAAACGTGAACTTAGTGTGTACTAGGGTAAGTGTATTGTTTTATACATATAGTGTAATAGTGTAAGATAATGAAGGAGGAAACTAAATTATAATTTATCATATGTAGCAGTTAGACTTGTGCTAAATGTATAAACAAGCAAACTGAAAGATTTTTTTCTTTTAAATTGTAAAGAAAATAAAGAAAAATAACAACAATGTCAAGGCTTGATTATTTCTGCTAACTTGAGCGCTTAGTTTTGAGTGGTAAGCTTGAAAGTGTCTGTGTTGTTATTAGCAATTTATTTATGCATCTCCTAAGAGTTTGATTTGTGATAACTCGTGTAACATAAATTATTCACAGATATTATTCATACTTGGACAAAAGAACACACAAGACAAAACCGACAGTTTTCAGTTATTCTGATATGACCTGGGCCTTTAATTGACCTTGGTTGTCGCGGTAGATAATAAAAAAATTAAGAATTTAAGACAATACCTTTCCAAAGTCTCATTACATGTATTTGTATTTATTCTGTCTCCTAGCATATCGATATAGATTTACAGTTTATATTGGGACAAGATTAGTGGTTGTCAGCTAATAAAACTCGAGTGACTAGGCCATATTAAAATTTTAAATATGCTAATAATAAAATAAATTGTATAAACGCATAACATTTTATTTTTCACATAGATAAACATGAGCACTTTAAACAGAAATATAAATAAAATATAACTAAGAAATAAACAAGAAATACATTGAAAATAGTTTGTGCTATTCTCAGTAAGATTTGAGTGAAAAGCGTTTAAATTAATTTTGGGTCATTTTTCGCTATTATAATAATTATTTTGGAAAAACAGAGCGAGCTAATGATCTGAAATAAGTTATTAGTATAGATCTTCATCAAATGGAGTAATAATCTAAAAAAACAAAACTTTCCAGTCCCGTCATGTCAAAAAACCTCAGTGGAGTCCCTTTAAGAATGTTTGACAACATTGAGCTACATAAAACTGATTACTGACATTAGTATCAAAACTTCGGGGGAATAAATGAAATTAATCATTGACATGTCTACACTTTATAACACAACTTGTAAATTACCGTGTATAAATAATAAGCCTGAATCAATTATAAATATGTCTCGGAAATAAGCAACAATTTAATTCAAGTCAGTTTGGTTAGTTCATTTAGTGATTTAAACGGACTCTTAACCTGTCCGAGATATATTACAAATTCTAACACGACCCGCATTTTTCCCTATTGAACATAGAAGAACCGAAAGTGTGTATTATTATGCAATAGTCACTGTTTGACGTTCTATATTTAGACGTGTGACGTAATCATTGTACATGTGACGTAACCACTATGAAATCCGACGCGCTGACAATAAGTACGGAAACAAATCAGGCGCAATTTTGCCTAATAGCAGGTACGGCAGCATTTATTTGTTTATGTGGTGTAAGAATCGAAATAATACATCCAAATCGGTGATTTTATCGCTGGATAACATCACTGTTGGTCGTTCGGATGCGCAACATTATATCACTCGGGCTACGCCCTCGTGATATAATTCCTCGCATCCGAACTCCAAACAGTGATGTTATTGAGCTATAAAATCACAGTTTGGGATATATTATTTCTTAAGTCAGTCACATCATTGAATTATCTTGTAATCATTGAGCGAAATATTCTTTACGTTAGAACACTTTGTACATTAAAGCTGCACGCCTCCAGATGAGCAAATATATTTCGATAAAATCAAACCTGAGAAAAATGTAGAATCTACTAAGATTTTTGGATAAGTATAACTAGATTCAAAGTTCTAGTAATAATTTACATGTTATCTAAGAAATAATATATCCCAAACTGATTTTATTGCCCAATAATGTCACTGTTTGGAGTTCGGATGCGGGGAATTATATCACGAGGGCGTAGCCTGAGTGATATAATGATGCGCATCCGAACGACAAACAGTGATGTTATCAAGCAATAAACTCACCGATTTGGATATATTATTTCGAGTCTAACACGACATCAACAAATAAATGCTACCGTACATTATAATTAGCTAAATTGCGCCTGATTTGTTTCCGTACTTATTGTCAGCCCGTCACATTTTTAGTGGTTACGTCACGTGTATAATGATTACGTCACATGTCTAAATATAGAACGTCAAACAGCGATTTTATAGCATAATAACACACACTTTTGGTTCCTCTATGTTCAATAGGGAAAAATGCGGGTCGTGTTAGAATAGCGATTAATTACCAATTTTTATGCCCCCACCATGTAATGGCCGGGGCATATAGTGTTACCCTGTTCTGTCCTTGTTCTGTTCCGTCATTCCGTCCTTCCATCATTCTGTCATTCCGTCATCATCAGTTTCCGTTCATTATCTTAGTAACGGTTGCACATATTCAACTCAAATTTGACATATGGATATGTCATGAGAAAATACAGGTCAAGTTCGAATTTGGTTATGGTTCGATGATTTTTGGCAGAGTTATGCCCCTTTTACTTTGAAAATAATATGAAATTTTCAGTTTCCGTTCATTATCTACCGAACAGTGTTACATATTCAACTCAAATTTGACATATGGATATGTCAAAGGAATGGGCAGGTCAAGTTGGAATTTGGTCATGGTTCGATGATTTTTTGGCAGAGTTATGTCCCTTTCACTTTGAAAATAATATAGATACATCTTAGGAATAAGCATTTTAAGTTTGAATTTGGTCGTGGTTCAATGATTTTGGACAAACTTATCTTTCTTGAATATTGGAAAAATTTTGAACTTTCAGTTTCAGCACTCATACTTTTGTGGAAATGTATGTAGCCATTATTTTGGCTACAAATATGAAATATGCTATTTTCAAAAGGTTAAGACTGAATAATTTCAGTGCCTTGAACATTGTATGGAAATGGTTTGTGTTAACATTGAAAAGTTTTAAGGGCTTTGAACTTAAAATGAAAACAATAATTTGTGCAAACAAATTTGGAACTACGGTAAATATTATAACATCTGAAATTTTGGCTGCATATGCGGGGGCATCCGTGGCATGATGACACATTTCTAGTTCAGTATTTATAACTATATTTCTACTGCGTTGCTAATGCAGTAAGGTCAATTTTTGCATATTTTTTTACCTCTACAGGACATTGGGTTATTAAGTGCCATTGATAATGTGTAAATTGCATTATTTTGGTAACTTAACAATATTATACTGCTTAATACATTTTCAAATTTTCATGAAAATTATCGTGCTGCTTTAGGCATATATTTATTATATAGTAAAAGTGCTTGAGCAGAACATGTATGTTCGGGAACTTGGGTTCTACTTCAAATAAATCTAAACGAGTATGCGTCTTTAACTTTTATTTCGTTGATAAACGTCGATAAGCGATGATAAGCGATTTTCTGAAAATATTAATTTTTATAACATGCTTTTCGGTGGTTTATAGAAATATATCGGTGATATAAAACTGGTAATTTCACTTTTTGAAACAGTGAAATTACCACTTTGATAATTTCACTGTTTTGAATTTAAGCCCCTTACGTTGTTTGAGTTAAATACCAGCGTGCACAGTACTGGGTACCAACTTAATGACGTGACGTCGTAAATGACGTCAAGTTGTATAATTATTTGGCGCGCTTTTCATTCAGTATTAGGTTTAATGTCTTTTCAAAACGTTTATTTGCATATAATAAAAAGAAAATTTGTTTAGTTTAGTGTAAGATTGAAATATATTTCACCTTGTATGTTGCGCCACTCGTGAAATATACATTTTGGTGCTAACTCGGTGAAATATATTCCGATCTTACACTGAACTAAACAAATATCCTCTATACAATTTGTACTTCGCAATAAATAATAAACATAAAAACATTCACATCATCAATAAATTACATATGAATTACACAATAAATCTAATTAGAACTTTTGTACCTTTAAATTTAAATCTTACTGTAAATTATCTTTTAAAATAATTGCATTATTTTGTTAAATTAAACATACCGATTTTGACTTAGTTCCAGATTTAAACTGACGAGATTCTCAATAACAAAACAAAACAAAAATGATGACGTCGACGTAAACATCTTACGTCACGTAAATAGAGGATATTGAATGAGTGTAAGTTCAATACTGAATTTATTGCACGAGTTGAATAAAATTATATTATGCGAGCCTCTGGCGAGCATAATATTATTTTATTCAACGAGTGCAATAAATTCAGTATTGAAATTACACGAATTTAATATTCTATTTATCGCATAACCCAAAACAAAGACCGTTTAAAGTGAAATAAGAGTCATTTTTCATTGTCGCGACCATAGTATAACGCTAACATTTAGCGCGTCTTTACACTATGTTTGTATAACGCTAATGACGTCACGTAAAAATATATGCACGGCCGTGCAATACCATATTTACGGAGTCGCAAAGTCGGCACGGGTGTGTGATAAAGTAGCGTAACCTATTGACGCCATTAACTACGTTCACAAATCTGAAGTACTTAGAAATCAGTCCTCGCCACGAAATTACTCTTAAATTTCATCAAAATTCTAAATAACTATGTACAATAAAGAGACAAATTTGACCTTTTAAACTTAAATATATGTATATTCGAGTGGTTAATGTTTAAGCTTAGCTTTTAAACTTTGAAGTGTCAATACATGAGTATGACTAAGGTGAACACTTTCAAGTAGACACCGCTCACAAGATTTGTTCCACCTTCTTCGGATATCCTCTTCTAGCAGTAAACGCTGAAATGCTGCTATGAAGGAGTCAGTTGTTAAAATGTGTGTAACTTCAAGATGTACTGCTATAGTTGCAAGACACGTGAATAGACAACCGTATCTCTTTACACGTACGCTCTGCTTTTACAATAAGTGACCCAAAGTAATCAATACCTACATTCGTGAACGGAGGTTCATCTGGTGTCGTCTGCTCGGGTAGGAGAGGGGCAATCTGTTGAGTCATCAATGGGGTATGTTGTCGTCTGCATATAATGCAATTTTTTACAATAATTTTCACTGCACTAGGTCCCTGAAGTATCCAGTATTATTCACGGGATGCGGCTAGTACATGCTGTTTCCCGGCGTGACCATTATTTTCATGTATATGTCGCATTATCAATCTTGTCACGGTATTTTTATTGGGTAGTATCACTGGACAATTACTCTGGTTGCGAGATTGAAGTCGACCCTGTACCCGAATGAGGTCATCATATATCATAGGATTCAATGAAGCTATACTACTGTCCTTTTTGACCGGCTTAGAATTTTGTAAATTGTTAATTTCACTGGAAAATGCTGTTTTCTGTACATACAACATTATATTATGCTCTGCTGTCTGCATTTCTTCTAATGTTAAGTTGCCATCTACCATTTTCAACTTGTGTTTTAGGTATCGCTGTCTGCAGAAATTCTTGTATCTTAGCAACCATGCGACTGCTCTTCTTAGTTTCGTCCAGCTACAATAGCGATCTATAATGCTATCTAGGCATTCAGCTGCAGAAGTTTTATTAATCAGGACTTCTTTTTTGACCTCGTTATCATTTTCTGCTATTTCCAGCGGAAGTGGATTTTTTGTCAATTTTTTAGAGTCTTGCTGAAGAAACATAGGTCCATTTAACCATAAATTAAGTTTTTCACTATCGTATGCACTTATTCCTCTGGAAGCTATGTCTGCGGGATTCGAACTTGTGTGTACATGGTGCCACTGGTCTGGGGAAGTTGTTTCATGAATTATGCTGAGTCTATTCCCAACAAACGTCTTGAACCGCTTGAACACGTTATAAATTATATATCCAAGAACAATCATGGAGTCTGTCCAAAAAGTAAAATGGTCAAAGTTCATATCTAATTCTTCAGATAACATTGCAAATAATCTACACCCTAATACAGCGCCAGATAACTCAAGTCGTGGAATAGACATCTGCTTTATTGGTGCTAGATGAGATTTTCCTATCACCAGGGAACAATGTACGTTGTCATGTACATCAACAAAACGCAAGTAAGCGCATGCACCATAGCCTCGTTCCGAGCCATCACTGAATATATGTAACTGGGTATTTCTGACGGTCCCAAATCCTTGTGGTCTGAACAAGCGATTCACAGATAGCTTTTCTAAGCTGGATAAGGTAGATAACCAAGTTTGCCATTCATTACTGATGTTGTGTGGTATCTGGTCGTCCCAGCCAATCTTCAATCTGCACAAACTTTGTACTATATCTTTGGCCTGGAGTGAAGCAGGTGACACAAGTCCAAGTGGGTCGTATATAGCACTTACGACAGAAAGAATTCCACGTCTCGTGAAAGGCTTCTTTTCCAATGTTACTTTAAAACAAATTTTATCTTCATTTACATTCCAAAGTACTCCTAAGGCGCGGTCACAAGAAGAAGGGGCGCGTTCGGATTCTGGGATTACATTCAAAACTTCTCTGCTGTTACTTAGCCATTTAGTCAGTTGAAATCCACCTAACTTCATAATTGACTGAAGATCAGTTGCTAACTTTATTGCCTTTTGTTCTGATTCCACAGACTTCAAACAGTCGTCAACATAAAAATTTCTCTGGACTGTAGAACCACTTCCGGTTCAAATATTTCGGCATTATCAACTGCAGTTATCTTTAAGGCATACGCCGCACAACTTGGTGATGATGTCGCTCCAAACAAGTGTACATTCATGCGGTAACATTTCGGTTTCTTGTTTAAGTCCCCACCAGGCCACCATAGAAAACGTAAAACATTGCGATCTTCATCCGTAACGCGCACTTGATGAAACATGGATTCTATATCCGCGGCAAGGGCTATTTTCTCTTTCCTAAAACGAATTACTACGCCCATAACATTGTTCATTAGGTCAGGTCCTTGGAGCAATTGGCTATTCAATGAAACGCCTTTATATTTCGCAGCGCAATCAAACACAATGCGAACTTTCCCTGGTTTGTTTACATTAGTAACTGGATGATGTGGTAAGTACCAGATACGTTTGTGATAGTTTTCGTCCTCAAATTCTGGTAATTCAGTCGCAAAACCTTTCTGTATATATTCGTTCATGGTAGTTGTGTACATTTTCTGTAACCCTGGGTCACGTGACAGTTTGTTTCTTAGTTGTTGAAGACGCACTTGAGCGAGTGGAATGTTGTTAGGCAATTGTCCGTTCTCGTTTTTCAATGGTAATTCCATCATGTAGTGTCCGTCTTTATGAAAAAGAGATTATTCCATTATTTTCATTGCACTTTTGTCTTCTAAGGACATATAATTTTTCTCTCCAATCTGTCTTTAAAATCAGTATTCCACATCTTTTCTAATTGTTCCTGTAATAATATGTCTCTGGACTGTTCAAAGTGAATATTTACTGCACTGGGACTTGTATCGTCTTTCAAGGGGCCACGAATCGCCCATCCTAGGCTGGAACGCACTGCATATGGTTGGTCACTGTCTCCTGACCGTACTTCTAAGGGGATATGGGCTGCTGGGAAATCTGTGCCAATAAGAAGCATTACATCAGTATTGGGAATTTGGGGAATTTCAATGTCAGATAAGTATGGAAAAGTTTTGTAGTCTAAATGCATTGTCGCTGATTTTGCAGATATCAATAGTTTCTTCACCGACCATACCTTACGTAGGGAGACTTCCTCACTTCCGGTTCCGTTTACAGCCATAACTGCAAGGTCCGCTTCATGTCCATAACTCGTGCTGCTAGATGAGTTCACGGTTGATATTTGAAACGTAATTGGCTTACAATCAACATTTAACTTCTGTAACAGTCTCTCGTCACATAGTGTTTTATCAGCACCATCGTCTAACAGCGCGTATGTATGACACTGAATCCCGTTTTCGCCTCTTACAATCACAGGCACAACACCCAAACAGTTCTTCACAAATGAACTTTTAACAGCTGCGCAATTCACCGAGGATTGTGTGACTAAAGCCTCATTCTGTGGTCCAGTCCAACTATATATGTAGTAGAATATTGTGTTTAATTCTATAATCCGGCACGGTGCATAACTTTGGTTTCCTACAGTTATTAAATGAATGATTTCCTTTCAAACAATTGAAGCACAGTTTGTTCTTTTTAACCACTTCGTTTCCTTCTTTTAAATTCATAGACTTAAATTTCACAAACACATGAACATAAATCTGCACAGTTACCATGGTAACATCTACATTTTCGCTCGTACTTCTTCATTTCCGTATTACTCTGAGTAGTCAGTGTTGTTATATCTTTTGATGGTTTTTCAGCATAAGATCGACCGTAAGTCGTCTTGTGTTCCACTTTTAATGATTTATTCTCCTTGTCAATGTCTATACCGTACATGGAATTAGCAACTCGTGACTTTTCATCTACAAATCTCGCTAAATCGGAAAACTTTGGTTCTCTACCAGACTCATTAATCACGTGTGCGGTCTCAACCCATTTCGATCTCAAATGCATTGGTAACCGCTTCACTATCGTCTTAAATTTTGAGAGTTTTCTATTTCACAAGAGAAACCTAGTTGTGACAACGTTATTTCTTATTTTTGCATTTCCATGGCTAAATTAGAAATACCTTTAATGTCAGATGCTGATAACTGGGGATCTTCTACAAGTTTTTCAATGTATGTCCTCGTGATCACGTGCGGTCTTCCATAACGAGAGTATAAGATTTCGCGTGCGCGTTTGTATCCTTCACTTGGTTCTAACAACACACAGTCTTCGATACAAATTTATGCTTCTCCGTAACAGTATTGTATTAAATAGCTCAACAGTTGGCTGTCAACAGAAACTCTATTTTCTATATTAGTTTTAAAGTTCTTAATAAATATAGTATATAATAGCGAGCTCGACGAGCTGGCCCGAAGGGCCTGCTCGCAAAGCGAGCTTTACGGTAACGCGAGTACCTGCTAAGTGATGGTTTTGAAAACTTTCGTCCAAAGTACCGAATTGGACACATCGCAACCTTTCGAATTTACAGATAACGATAAAAACTGAGGAATTCTGACTGAAAACGGATATGAAGACTGGTCACCCGCGCACGTCTTTGGGAACCATAATTGGACAGGGAACCAGAATAACGGAAGCTGTGTATAAAATATCGAAATCGAAGGCGCCATTTTGTTTGAAATCTGATAGATAAAAACAATTTTTTGACGAATTTTGTTGTGAAAACTATCCAGAATGAAAGGAAATGGTCTAACTAAGAAAATGAATCCGAGAAACAATATATTTTATTCAGTCGTTAACGCTGTACAGACGTTTAAAGTATTGTTTACGTGACGTCACAATGTAGCGCCAAACAGCACGTGCAAAACAAACAAATCAAGTACGTTATTTTAATGTCGCAAACGTTTTAAGTTTTACATTTATCTCACTTTAAATAATCTTTATTTCGCTTGAAAAAATATAGAGTGAAATAAAATAATAACAAAATACGTTTTCATAAACTCGTTATTCATTTGGCGTGTTCCGCTGAAAGTTAATAGCTTTCCGGTTTCGGTAAATTGAATCCCTCGTGCAGCGCGAAAGCAAGTTTTGAAATGCTTGTATCAATACCGGATTCACTAATCGTCGGAATTTCTTGTACATGATTCATTACCAGATACTGCGTTTAGCGTGCGATTTGACAATTTGTACGATTCAGTATTACTCATATCACGTGCAGCACGGGAATAAGTGCGTTCAACACTGTCGTCTGCATCAAATCCGTTGTACCGCCCAACATTCTGTGATGATTATTATTAATTCAATCATCGGATAATAAACATGCTGACGTATCAGTTCTGGATTTGAAAATCCCATCTTTGCCTTTATGACGTTTATTTGAATTTTGGTCACTAGTAGACTCATTGATTAATATCGTCTGCTTTGAAGATTCATCCGCGTTAACACAATTTTCTTGCCAGACGGATTCTTCTATCTGAGCTTCTTTCAAGAACGATCTGTTGATCAAGTAATTGCTGTTTAAATTCGAGTTCCTTGCGCGCTAATTCGAGTCCATGTTTTTTCTCCAATGATTTTAATTTTAATTCAGCAATCAAACGTTTTGCTTTCGCACTTTTCAACTTTGCCTGTGATGACACGGAATTTGCACTGCTAACTGTAGATAAATCTATTCGAAACTCTTAACTGGTTACCGTTCCTTGACAGATGTAAATACCACACGGCGGTGCTTGTTTTTAAAACTTTAAATAACATGGCACCGACTTATATGACAGAACTGATGACTTTATCCGACAACAAAATATATAACTTAAGATCTAGGTCACGAAAAGATATTGTATTATGGACAAGACCTAAAATAAATTATATTAAAGACACATTTTCTTATTATGGTATGAACATTTGGAACAAATACTTTTAAATATTCGTAATGTTAATAACCGTAAATGTTTTAAAGAAAAATACAAAGCATATCTTGATGTTCATATGAATGAATGAGTGAGTGAATGAATGAATGAATTAATAAATGAACAAACGAATGAACGAACGAACGAACGAACGAATGATTCAATATACTTATATGTTTAAACAAATTGTTGAGTGTCTGTCGAAAGTATATGAGTTGTATTATTCTAAAAATTACATATTATACGTTCATTTTTCTACCTATGCATGTCCTGTTGTTGTTGTTGTTTTCTATTTCAGAAGGCCACATTGGAAATAAGATATATATGATTGTTATTGTATGTTCTTAATGTGTAACCTTCTTTAAATAAAGATATTATTATTATTATTATTATTATTATTATTATTATTATTATTATTATTATTATTATTATTATATAAAACACCATCATCAGGTATATTCTGCACAGATTTCCACTGTGAAAATCTTTCCTGGCACTCAAAGAAGTTTTGACTACAATGTTCATAATTCAATTCAAGCGTTTTCCGTACATCCGGGTCTGAGCATAAGTCTAAGCATAACAAATGTGCTGATTTAAATGATTCAAAGCGCTCACACAACGTGTCATACAATATTTGTACATCATCTGCGTTCTCATGTGATATCATTTTCAGTTCTAAGTCTTTGTATAATCGCGTCAATTTTCCTAGTTACGAAGAACGTGAACGCTTAACACTACCAAAATCCTCATGCGTAGGATCTGTTCCATTTTCGTTAGATATTTCCTCCGTATTGAAGGAATCGAGAATTGTTCGGGAACTTGGGTTCTACTTCAAATAAATCTAAACGAGTTATCACTAGGGAACAATTTTTTTGTTAAATTAAACATACCGATTTTGACTTGTCTCAATACATCAAGTTCCAGATTTAAACTGACGAGATTCTCAATAACAAAACAAAACAAAAATGATGACGTCGACGTAAACATCTTACGTCACGTAAAGTAGCGTAACCTATTGACGCCATTAACTACGTTCACAAATCTGAAGTACTTAGAAATCAATACGTTTCTAACAATGTATGTTAATATCAAGAAATAAAGGGGAATAACTCGAGAGGGCATAAAATGGATTCACAGTAGCCATTTTGTATCAGTATGGTACGGTTACACAGGGGAAAAACAACATGATATATTTTGGTCACGAGATAACTCATTCCAAATATATAAATATCTCGTTCTTCTTTCTAGGGGGTAGTAATCGTAGTATATTGTTTCCAGGATATTACGATAAAACACTTTGTATCTTTAGTAAAAATTGTTTGGTACTTTCACTATTAGGTCAGATTGCTAGGTTTGGTTCTTGTATCTAGGTGATTTCCATCTGTCCGTCCGAATTTCGTTTCAGCACTAGTTCTCTGCAACTACTGGCTGGAATTTAACGAAACTTTATGGGAAACATAAACACTAAAAGGAGATGGACATATCGTTGCCTTGTTTAGGTCAGGCGCTTCAATACAGAGTTAAGGCCCTTGATTATATATATAGAGCAATTTTCGCACTATTTCTGTTCAACTACTGGCAGGAAATCAACGAAACTATGGGAACCATCAGTACCGAGACAAGATGTGCATATTGTCGCCTTGTTCCTATCAGACCCTTCAACACAAAGTTATGGCCCTTGATTAGTTATATGGACCTTAATTAGTTATGGAGTATGCATATATAGCAATAATTGTTTCGTTCTACTTCTTCTCTTAACATCAATCAAAGTCACTCTGGTTCAAATATTGTACCTTCATAATAAAGCCACCTTAATTATTGCTTTGCATCTGTACAATACGACCACTCGAACCTTGTTTAGATTGAGATTTAGGACACAACATCCAGGATAATTGTGTACAGCTTCATACCCCAAATTTACCTTTCAACGAAATTGATTTACGTGCATTTGTATATATGATAACTAAAACATCAATGTTGTTTCACAATTTTATTTTTATTAAATATATGAACTATGATATAAACTACATGTATAGAACATTGATTTATAAAAAATAAGATTTCTGTAAACATATCATACTTGTAATCAGTACTGACAGTATAATTATTATAATATATATAACAAAATGTACTGTTTCATATTTATCTCCCCTTACCTCATAATATGTAAAACAATAAAACAGTAATATCGTAATTCTAACATTTTCTAAAACTTGTAAAAAGGTCAAATTTGTGGTAAATATCAGATTGATGAAAATAAGAAATAAAATGATAGCATTTCTGATGTATAATGGGTCTTTAACCAACATTTCATCAACTTAAAAAAATCATTATAAATTTTCTTCATGACATGTCTTCAAATAAGTTGCAATGACCTTCAAAGCTGTTTTGTCAGAAGGATTAAATGATATTTTATGTTCAACTTGATATGGACTTTATGGTCCATTATGCCTCAGAAATATTCTTTCTTTAACTTTATTTTTAATATCTTGTTACAGTTTCAAAAAAAAAATAACTCATTTGTCATAAAATTTAACCATCTTTGATCGAGCTGCTTTGTTGGAATTTGTTTAATTGTAGTGAATTATAATTTTGTATGAAAGGAAAACTACTACTTTTGTTTACATTTTGTTAAAATTTTGTTTACATTCTGCACATTCAGCGCAACTTTCCCCAACTGTTAATCATCTTAACATGTTCTAAATCCATTGTAAAAATATTATTAAACACATGTTTGACATTTCTAATGAATTGAATAAAAACATATTTCCGAGGCAAAATGTGCCTTTACACGAAAATTTAGTATAAACTGTTACAGAGGTGAAAAACTACAATTTTTTTACATCGCATATACATTGTACTTCAATCAGATATATAGAAGTACCAAAAGCTTTTCATGTAGATACATTGAATTGTGTATGAGTTGTGTCCCAGTAATAAATGAAATAGGGACATTTATAAAGCCTAATGGGCAATAACTCTAAAAATGTGCACAAGACAGCAATTTACCTCAAAGGTTCGAAACAAAAATAAGGCATTGCAAACTTTAAAGGGCTTTTATGTCTAAAATGTGTTGTAAGAGGGTATGATTTTTATAGTTCACTGCAGATTTCTTAATGAGATTTATCTATCGATGAATTTTCAAGTTCTTCACTTCAACACTTTAAAAAATTAACCTTGGAGGGACAAAACTTAATATGAAAAGGCATGAGAGAAAAATAAGGTGATTCTTGAATAATACCTTCTTAAACACCTTTGTTGTATGAGAGTAAAATTAATGATTGTTTTATAGAGAACGGGCGCTATATTGAATACATACACAAAATAAAAAAAATACTTATCTTTGTAAATTATACAAAATTCCACTAAGAAAACTATATACATGTATACAAAAAATATAAAAATAACAAGACGGCCATGACGTCCCTAATGAACCAAGTATAAGTAATTATTACAATCTTTACAAATTTGTTGTATGAGAATATTATTACTGATATGATTGTGGATTTAGAGAATGGGCGCTATATTGAATATATACACATAATACAACAATACTTATCTTTGTAAATTATACAAAATCATACTAAGAAAACTATATACATATACACACAAAAAAAAACATCTCTTAAAGTAACAAGAAGGCCATGATGACCCTAATTCGCCATATTTCACGTCATAGTAGCATGACAATATCCCATCCTTCTGGATGTATCCTTATTGTGTTACCTGAATGTATGTAATTTTCTTTATTACATATACATAGGTAAGTAATATACATGTCATTTTCTGATCACTGAATATAAATTATGTACATGCATATAAACAAAGTAGTTTGACAATGAGATACACAGTACCTCAAACACACAAAAAATAGTATTTATAGCATATAGATAACTTATAATACATATGTATATACTTGAGCGGACAATAGAACAACATCAAATCTAACTAGAACATGGATAAGCTATACATTAATATATTATGTACAAATATACATATCAACCTATTAGGGACACATCTGAACAGAACTAATGAAGATTTTTTATTTTCTTGCATGCAAGAGACATAAGTATACTATGGAGAAATGGTACAGTTATAAGTTGTCAATTGTCAATGATAACAACTCTCACACTACTGGCAGCGTTGATTATTAATATTAATATATTATACACCACTTAAGCACACATCTGCTGAAAGTTAAAGATACTTTTTTCACCTCTCTTTATTAAACCAAGGAGGCATTTGTTTAATTTTATAAATTCCTTAAATACTTCTGAAAGTTAATACGGTCATTTATAAAAACTGTTTGTTTGCTAAATTGCTATATAACCCGAAAGCATCGGTTATATATTAAATTACAGCCATTTCACCTTGGTCATATAACTTGTTGAGTCATCCAACCAATGATATATTTTATCTTAAAATAGAATGGTCTGGAAATGCGCTATGTAAATCCTTCACGCCACAATATAACATGCCTTGGTATAACTCGGTATAGTTTTCTATACGCAAATTATGTAAGTGTTCAACAAAAGGAGAAACACCTAAATACAGGAGCAAAATGAAAATTCTGACAATATGATGTTTTTTAAAAATCTTTAAACATGTGACTTAAAGATAAATATTTCAGGTAATAAGGTCATAAAGCCATTATTTGTTGAAACACATAGCATATTTGCCAACAAACGACGCCATTTTTGAAAATGCATCAAATTTAACATCAAATATTTGTAAATAACATCGTGAAATATTATAAAATCATCTTTACATGATACGATTAAATAACATTTTTTCTTCGTAAAATCAATTTCTATTTTGGCATTGAACAATGCATAATTAAAATAAAAGTTTATGAAACTTGGACCTATTTTCAAAAAATGCAGTAGATGTTTAACTTGACACCGGGAATGAAAAAATCCAAATTCCATTGCAAATCTATAGAATTGTTACTTTTTAAAGAAAAATCTGATACAGTAATGTAACCAAAATTAGTTTTCAGTCAACTTTTATCAATTAATCTTATAATTATAATTTCGAATATTGATTCACTATGCCCGATCATAGTTTGTAGATTTCCTAATTTGATTTCAAATTCATGTATAATAAATTGTTACTTTTCAAAGACAAAACTGATAATGTAACGTAGCCAAGATTAGTTTTCAATATTTTTTGATTGATTTATCTTATTATTTGAATTTTGAAGGGTGATATACTATGCCAGATCACAGTTGGTAGATAACCTAATAATGTGACACAACTGAGACATCTTTTAGTAAAATTCGTCCGACTCCAGACCATTCTATTTGAAAGACCCTGTCTTAATTAAGATATAACCAATAGCAAAATGCAACATATACTCTATTGCTCTTTTTACTGTAGTTATATTGCAACTTTCAAATTTCCTTTTCCTTTTTGTAACGTAAAAAGTAGTAAATCAACAAACTTATACTCATCAAAATTACCATGGTTCAAACAATAAAATATTGTGTTTCTTTTTTACAAAGCTAGTCATTATTTAGTGATATGTTTAACTATTTCACTCTAAAATGGCGGAACATAATTTAAAGGGACTCCACGGAGGTATAAAAGCCTAAAAACATAACATTAGAATTTCTTACATAAATGAACTGGGGTGCTTTAAACAGAAATATATGCAAAGATAGTAAAGAACTATACTTTTAAAATAAATCGAAAATCGTAGTTTTATGCTTTTCTTAGCCTAATTTGAGTGAAAAGCGTTAAAACGCTTTTCATTTTGGGTCATTTTTTTACAATTTGAATAATTATTATGGAAAAACGAAGTGCGTGAATGATCTGAAAGTTTGCACAAAGATTTGTGGTCTACACATACATCAAATGGTACATTTATCTGGAAAAAAATATTTTCAGTCCCATCATGTCAAAAAACCTCAGTGGAGTCCCTTTAATCTTATTAAAATAAAAACAATTTAAATCATACTTTTTTAAAGTGAATTGGTCTACAATAAGAGATATAAATACCATAAATAATTATTTTATAGTAAGTATTTAGAATCATATATTAAAGCAAACCACAAAAAATTGTATATGGGTGTTGTTGGCAAGTGATAGATACATGATCCGATACAACATATTAATATATAGAATATGTGTACTAGTATAATAAAGTGTTTTAGAACAATTATATATTATGTCCATACTAAATCATTTTAGAACTCTATCAACATTTCCAAAACATATCCAAAATGCACATTTCTTATTGTCTAATTGTGGTCGTGTTATCAATATGTAGACCAATCCACTTTAATTATAAGCGTTTTGTTACAAGTTTCATTTGTGTTTTCTAAATGTATGTGAGTAGTTCACAAACAAAGTTTTCAGAAGGATATTTTTAAATATTTCACAGCGGCCTAGGTAAAAACTTTCTTTACAAATGTAAATTCTTCTTGAAGAAAACAAGTTTAAGTATAAACGATGCAAAAGTTTGCTGGTCTGTCTTTGATTCAGCAAGGTACTAGAAGATTGTACAAGGTATTGGTGATGCACTGTTTTAAAACAATATTCTTTTGGATATGTTTCTGTATTGCCAGGAACCAGGTGTAAAGTTTTCATATTGGACTCTAGTATTCATATTGGACTCTAATAGAAGCATAATCATCATTGTCACTGTAGATTTACTTGAGCTGATTATCTGAAAAAAAAGTATAAAGAATAAAAGAGAAAATTCAAAATATAAGTGTGTAACAGTGTAGATTACAGGATTTATTAAGAATAATAATATATATTTATGTGTTTTATGATTCATACACATTTAAGGTGAACCTAAGTTAATGCAAATCATAAAATTCCATACGCGTAAGTAACTAATCTATTTTTTAATTAATTTTATGTAAACTATGTTTTTTGATATTATAGTGGCATGTGTGAACATTATTTTTGTTAATCAAATTAAATAACATATTTATCACACACCGGTGCCGATTTTGCGACTCCGTATTAAATATGGTATTGCACGGTCGTGCATAAACTTTGACGTGACATCATTAGCGTTATACAAACATAGTGTAAAGACGCGCTAAATGTTAGCGTTATACTATAGCCGTTCAATGAAGGATGACTCTTATTTCACTTTAAACGGTCTTTATCTTGGGTATGTGATAAATAGAATATTAAATTCGAGTAAGTTCATTACTGAATTTATTACACTCGTTGAATTAAATAATATTATGCCTGCAAGAGGCTCGCATAATATAATTTTATTCAACTCGTGCAATAAATTCAGTATTGAACTTACACTCATTCAATATCCTCTATATAATACATCTCGCCCAATCGCCTATAGGTCTCCTTCATTTGTAAAAAATAGTTGCCATTAAGTGATAGAAATATGGATAGAATATATTGAAATTGCCCTTTATATGGATCATTATATCTCCACGACCTGACATATGAGTAGAACCACAGACCTTCTGTAAGCAAATTGAATTGAATAATACATATTCTGCCGGCCAGCTGAAATGAATTATTTAAGCATATTAGCAGGAATACCATCTGTAAGCAAACTGAATTGAATTATTTAGGCACGAGCTGATATCAGAGTAGAATAAGCCAACTTAATGGAATAATATAGGCATGATCTGACAATTTCAGAGGGGAACCTCTTGCATTCCGTGAAGGAACTGAATAAAAAATAACACCTTCCCCAAGCCAGCTGAATTGATTTTTTAAACATAAGCTGGTATCCGAGTAGAACCAAAAACCTCTGTTAGCCAACTGAATTTTATCATCTAGGCAAGAGCTGACATCTAAGTGGAACCACTGTCTTTTCCAGTCATATTAATTTAACTATTTGACATAAGCTGATATCTGTTTAAGAGGCACAAGCTGATATCCGAGTACAGTCGGCCTACTGAGTAAAATATAGGCATGCGTTCACATCACAGTATAAACCTCGGGCCTACTGTAAGCCATTTGTGCATAATAGCTGACATCTGAGTAGAACCACGGCCTGTTGTCAGCTAAGTGAATTTAACTATTTGGCCTAAGCTGATATCCAAGTAGAACCACAGACCATTCCTAAGATAACTAGTACCAAACTATGCTTAAGATGTATTAAACTCAGATGGTATTGAAACTCGGTTTACAAAACTTGGCGTAAAATGAAATATTTTTTCAACAATTTCCCAAAGAATCGTTCATTTATAAATTAAATTGGTTGAATAAAGCAATTGTCTTTTGCATGGAAGCTGTCTTCGATATTTTATTTTACTATCTTTATTTGATTTCATAGATCTGTCAATCATAAAGATAATTTAAGACTTACCTTGTAACAAAGGAACATGGTATTTTTGTTGCTCGAAATAATCTATAACTACACAAATCCTAATTCTGCATCACAAAGATTTTGATCTTTAAAGGCCGCTGAAACGAGAAATAAGACACAAGATTAACGCATACATGTATTTTATTAATGGGGAAATTTTGCACAACAATGTTTTATTCTAATGTAGTCCACAGGTGCTCGTCCAGTCTTGGTGCCCATATAAAAAATGAAGTTAAATAAAAAAACAAAAAAACAAAAAAAAAAACACACATCAAAAAAACTATTTTGGGTTGAGTGTAAGAAAAAAAAAAGATTTTTTTTCTTATATACCATTACTACGTAGTTGGAGGAACACGAAATAATGTTTCATGCAAAACATCTAAGTTTTAGGCCCTTGTGAATTCAAATGATTTTTAAAGTTTTATGTGTTTATCAAAAATCAATGACCTTTTAATCCAAAAGCTATAATTTAACAAACATTATTCATTTCCACTAGAGTATGTGTCTTGACAAATATCTAAGATTAAACCTTCATTGTAAAAATGACTTTAATTATAAGAAAAAAATTATGCCCCCCCCCCCTCCCCCCACCTCCAGACTGAGTCAGTTCTGACCCTAGGGTTACTTTATGGTTTAAAAATTAAAGGAAACTGGTTGACAGGCCAGCATTTAATGTTATTAAAGGAGACACTTTTAAAAGTAATTAATAATTTAAAGAGTCTGGCAATTAAATTGTTACAAAAAATAAAAATCTAACGAGAATATTTCTGAAAATAAGAAAAGAAAAACAATCCTTAAATATTTTTGAAATTAATAAAATGTATAGGAGATAATAGACGGTTAATTAATAAACTGTGTTCACCTATGTATACAATTACATGCACTATGTTTAAAAAATATTTTATTTTGATTTAAAAAAAAACTATTTTGGGAATAAAAAATGGAAGTGGCTAGCCGTACGGGCCCGTACGGCTAGCCAAAAGTTCTAGCCGTACGTGAGTCACGTACGACTAGCCTGGACACACTGTATTGGCTAGCCGTACGGCACTTTTCAAAATTATATGGAAGTCGAAAATGCATATGTTATTTTGTGTCTTAAAATTTAAACGACGATTTTAATCAAATCTCCGCATTTGTCCTAACTAGTGTGTTCACTTTAATCAAGATGCCCCGCAATTTTGCAAAAAAAATAAAAAAAATGAAAATACGACTAATATAACCTGTACGAAATTTTGGCACGGAGTCTGGGCGGAATTGGCACGGAATTGACACGGAATCAGTGATTTCTGGGCGGACCAGGAACGGAAACGCAAATTCCGTGTCATTCTGTCTCACAAGAAAAATATTTTGTTCACTTTTCTGGGCGGAAAACTAGAAAAATTCCGGCTGGAATTTTATTTGGAGCAGAATTTATACTTAAACATTTCATCTTGGACAGAATTTTCAACTTTGAAATTTTCTTGGGAAGGAATGGTCTTCACTATGGGCGGAATTCTATACTTAAACATTTTTCTTGAACAGAATTTCACATATAAGATGTCTTAATCATAATTGTTAACTCTTGTTTTTGCACTTGCAGACAATGAAATTTTACCAACTGTACTTATTATTTTTGTTGAAGCATGATACTTGACCAATAATTACAGGTGTATTTTTAGAATAAATAGGGTTATTTTTTAGACATTAAAATATGCCTAAACAATGTTTTTTAAATATTGTGGCAAATGATATATTGTCAGACTAATTTAGCAAATATTTTTTGTACTGAAAAACAACTGTAATAATCTTAGTGTAGAACTTTAAAACATTCACCTCCAAAATGCTTAAGTTTATAAAAATAACATTGAAATAAGAATGCTGCTTAAATTTGAATATCAGGACAGCCACAGAACAAGATAGTGTGCTTGCCATTTTAAACTCTAAGAAATCATGATTTTGTTATAAAAAAAAATAAGCAAAAACAAAACAAAAACATTGCATGAAATAATCTCATATAGTATGCCCTTTTAATCTATATAGAATTGATCAGCCAATATGCCCAATAATTGCTTTCATTTAGGTAAATAAATACTACAATATATATCCACTGAGATTTTACACTACACAGATCAGAGCTCTGATAAAACTCAACTGACCAGCAGTTTTCCCACCATCTTAAATTCTTTGCATGACTAATTTACTCCACTGGTCATTCCAACAGATCAGGCTGTTCCATTGAATTATTTTGGGGAGAGATAACATTATAAATTTCATATGCAGAAATTGTCTAGGACATTGCAATTTTTTTTGTTCAGAAATTTGTAATGATTTTTAAATTCTATATATATATCTATTTGTTACTTGAATTTTTGTTACATTCAATGAATGAAGGTTGAGATGATGAGTAAATTAACCCTGTTTTACATAATGATTGACCTGTCCATGCAGTTATACAGTTGTGAATTTTGAATTCTAAGATATCTGTGTCAGCAAAAACACTGCAAATAACAGAGGATGTACTTGATATTTTAACAATTTTGGAGATATACTTTTGTTTAAGATCTCAAAGTGTTTTAGTATTGGTATGATAAATAAGTGTGAAAACATGGGACAAGGAGATGAACAACATAATCTGGTAATTATAAACCTTTAGTTACATTAATGCTGAAACAAGTTTTATATCAAACTTATTATCAATGGTAGCAAACTAAAATTTGTAACAAGAGGTCAATGTTGTTTTTATATTTTCAACTTCATACATTTATTTTTTTCTGATAATTGTTTTAAATCTTTATTACATTTTTAATGGCTGTAAAATATAAATTATTCAATGAATCTATATAATGATTGTGTGTATTGTATAAATTAATAGCATGTAGTAGATCTTTTTCATATCCTGGAAATTAAACAAATTAAGTCAATTTGATTAAATAGGAATAAATGGTACAAATTCAGAAGTTTTGTACAGCTGAACAGGGTCATCATAATCATTTATTATTTTACATGTATGTGTTGTGTTTCCAATGGAACAATCTAAAATTACATTTTACACTCATATTTTCAGACTGGGAGTTAAGTGCTGACCGTGAGATGCAAGGTGTGCAGTATTAATCCTGAAAAGGTATATTTTTAAATCTCAATACTTTACTATTTAACATCTTTCCTTAAAAAAATACATAACCAGTAATAAATAGTGTCAACAAATAAAGCAGTTAATTAATTCTTATACAGAGCAATTCTTAAACACTTGTGCACTGAAATAAGATACTGCGTAAGCTTAAGTATTTTTGAATATGCACAAGCACTGTTAATATTTAATACTGTTGAAACATAAAATTTGATATTATCAAAAAATATGAAATATAACTGCATATATTTATGCAATCAAACATAATTCATTACTACATTTTTGTTTAATTTATTATTAATTTTATTATTAAAGGTGAGCACAACCACAAGAAGTTCTTGGAAACACAGGCAGTGGACTTAAAACAGACATCAATTAAAAGAAATAGTAATTTTAATAATCAGAAACATTTGAAACAAATTTATGATTGAAACACTCTCAGCAAAAAAAATGCAAAAAAAACAAAGTGTTGGATTCTAAGAAAACCAGTACCTACCAAAACCTGCAGGTAGAAAAAAACTGTTTGTGTTATAGTGAATGTATGGTATTCTATTCTGTATTTGGACTAAAGGATATGTATTAAATTTTGTGAAAGAAAATTTAATGTGATACATAACTGATAATTTTATCCCCAAAAAATGTGATCATGTTAAACTCATAAAAATTCCCCCCCCAATGAATTCTGTCCCAGAATTCCGCCCAGAATTTTGTTTGACAATTCCGTTCCAAAATTCCGTTCCGAAATTCCACCCAGAGATTCCGCTTCAAAATTCCGCCCAGAGATTCCGCTTCAAAATTCCGCCCCAAGATTCCGCTTCAAAAATTCCGCCCCAACTCATTTGCATATTTCGTCCCAATTCCGCCCAGAATCCGTCCCGTTTCCGCCTGGAATCCGGCTGGAATCCGTGCCAAAAGCAAATGGTTTAACACTTGTATATTTTGGGGAGAATTTAAATTTCTGGGCGGAATCTGCCATTGAATTCCGCCTCATTTCCGTGCAGAAAATTTCGTACAGGAAGCGTTGTATTATCTATCTTAATAAAATTAAGTGCCAAAGTTGCACGTTATAACATCCTTTATTTTCATGCTTATGATTTGTATGAAAGATGAATTGTTAAATCTGTTAATTAAGTACATGGATCGAATAAATAATGATCGGAGGGGAATAAATAAATAAATAAATAAAAAGAATATTTTAAAAAAACGGTGAAAAGGAAAAATAATTTAATAATGCAAACTTTCCTTAATGATGGACGATGGACAAACTTCTATACCGTCGGTAATTGACGCGCAATTATCAGAGCCCAACAACAATTATTTTCGGTGTTTTTTGTTTTTGTTTTTTTTTTCAATTTAAAAATTAAACTTAATGAAACAAAAAAGGATTACTATCAAAATTTTGTAAACTATTTCAATTGATGTTATTTAACTGCAACCAAACGCTATTTTTTCTCGACGACTTGAGATGACAAAGTACATTCTTTACTGTAGCCAATACGTCGATTAATCTCTAAAAAGTAAACATTTTTGACTAAAATCCTCGCTTAAAGTCACAATTAACATATGCACTTTCGCCTTCCATATATTTTTGAAAAGTGCCGTACGGCTAGCCAATACAGTGTGTCCTGGCTAGTCGTACGTGACTCACGTACGGCTAGAACTTTTGGCTAGCCGTACGGGCCCGTACGGCTAGCCACTTCCATAAAAAATCATGGTAAATATTAATTAAAAAGTTAATTTATTTATATCAAATATATTTTCAAGAAAAAGTTAATAAGAGTATTGTTCACTGTTAATAATCTATTTCAGTTCTTATATATGCATGTATATATAAAAATACAAAAAAAATATATAAAGGTAATAAAAAACATTCAATATAAAATCACTCACCTGTTAAATATTTTCATATCCTAATCCATCTTTGATATCCATTGAAATTCCGTGAAAACTTCCTTGAATTATTTCTATTAATTAAATGTTTTTATTTATAAACAATTGTCACTTAAATTATTAATTGAAAACGGAAGTATAAGAATGTCCTAATTAAAGTTTGATGAGTCGCCATTTTGTTTCTAAGTGTCCATATTTAAATTGTTTTCATTTAAAATCATTGAAGTAATTTCATTAGTTTATTGTACAATGTTTTTCCTTTGTTTATTCTTTACTTGGTTTTATTGTTTTGAACTCAATCACCCGTCCCCACAAGTCGTCGTAGTCTTGTATCACATGAAAAGTCTGTGAACTCCGAATATTTTTTATAACACGTCTATATTCTGTTTCCGGTTTAATGGCGATCATCTTTACTGTAACTGACTGCGGCAGAGTTTTCAGCACGGTAATAAAGTTCTGTAAACTTTCTGCGGACATTTCTATCAGCACCAACTCCACACGTTTAATATTCACCATGTCACGTGACAGTAACAATGAACTTTCATCATCTAGATTGATGAGCGACAACCTAACATAAACTAATGACGGTGTTGTTATATTTAATTGTAGTCTCCCAGGTAACGTGTCCAAGTCTAACTTTGATAGAGTTGAATGTTGAGACAAGTGCAAGTTCATCAATCTCTTACAATCACGGCGGTAGCCATGTTCTTTACAGTCTAACTTCCACAATGTTAACTCTTTCATTGATTTTTGAGCGGAGATAAAATTGTAAAATGTTTCCAGTATTTTGTGAGATAACGTGAAGCTGTAAATATATAAATATTGTAAGTTTTGTAATCGCGCTAAATTTTCACACTGATTCTCTTCATCATTTATCCATGTACCATACCGCAAAGTAACGTACTGTAAACTGGGAAACAATATCCGGTTTATCTCAGCCTCCTCCTTGCTGCCACAATCATAGTAAAGTTTCTGTATATGACTGAGATCTGTGAGAGAGAATAAATCTATAATTCCACGTAAACTCCTGAAAGTATATCTGATGTATATATAAAGTGATTTTATGTTGGTTTTATTTTGTTTTAATAAACGTTGTAACAGCTTACTGTTCACGGTGCGCCAGTCAATGAAGAAATCTTGTAAACATAATTGAATATTTTCACTTTCAGGCATTTCTTGTAAACACGACATGAACATTTTCTGTATGTTATACAATGGAGTATTGTACACTATCTCGCGACCTATCCTAGTTCTATAGTCGCGTGTTTTCTCGTCTTCATTTATCACAGCCATCAAATCATTTGATATTTCACACATCAGGTCAGCATTCATTCCACTTATAAATTCACACATTTTTGACATGTCCAGAATATCTTGAACATTTCTACATTTTTCTACAACAGTTTTCTGAGCGTCACTTTGAGAACTTATAAAAATGGCGGCAAAGTATTCTTGAACTGTTTTGTGAGAAAACGATACTTTACTAATTTCTTTAATTAAAGTTTTACTTCTACTTTCTGACAGTATTCCTGAGAGAAGACTTAATTTCATGTCGTCTGCTTTGAGATATATATCAGCAACCATTCTATCAAATAAAAGCGTATTTTGTCTGTTTTTGTTAAATAATGTTTGGTAAGCTAGTTCTGCTAATGATGTTATAAGACTGTAAAACTTTTTACAAAATTCATGACTTTTGAAGTAACCTGGAATTTCACTGGCAGACGATTCACGAGATGGTTGAACTTCCGGGTGTTTCTTTGACGTTCTTGATAATAGAAATTCAATGATATTGGTGTAAATTTCATGTTTTGAGTTTCCTATAGGAATGTTGTTGCACCACAGGCAAACTATATACATGAGGAGGAGTGGGATCACCTGCATGTGCTCTAGGCGACGGTCACGTATCACTTTATTGAAGTCCCATATTTTACTCTCTAGTACTCTATCGTCACGGACACTTGTCATTTTTCTTATAGCATTTTTTTCAAGTTGCCGCGTAGAATCTGCACTTAATTGAACCAATTCTACTTTTTTGTTTATTTGACTTGTTTTGAGATTTGCGACTCCGAGTTTCCACGGTCGAGTTGTCGTAAGGATAACACAATTATCACGTACGTATCGATGTGGGATTTTTTCTGTTACTTCGCTACAGCTATTATCAGGGTGATTCCATTCATCAAGACCGTCCAATATTATCAAGCATTTTTCTCTACGTAAAACTTCATCTTGTATTGCAGAAGTAGGAAGTTTCCTTGTAATTTGCTGTTCAATCATATCGTCAATGTTGCAAACAGAGGTACAGTCTCTTAATAAAACCAAAAATAAGAACTTGAAGTCTAATAACGTTTTTAACTCGTCGTCTTTAAAGCAGGCGTAGTTTTCATCGTGACAATGAGCTTGACACCACGTGACTGCAAGATATTTTGAGAAAGCAGTTTTTCCAAAGCCTGCATCAGCTGATAGATAAATTTCTTGCTGATCACCACTTCCGGTTAAAAACAGGTCTTTCAAAGACTTGATCGGTGTTCTCTCCTCTTCATGACAAGTTAGGGACTTCTTTTTTACAGTGACTATATCTGGCATCACGTAGAACCCAGCTAGATGTGTCTCTATTTCTTCAAGAAGCGGTGACAGAGGTATTGAACTACACCTTTTTCTGTAGAATTTAATCAGGTCGCCTTGAAGTTCTGAAAATAGAGTAGAAAAACGTGTTAATCAGTGACAATTCTTCTATATAATATATGACATGTTTCTAGGTGTTAACTGTTTCCTAACATTAATTTTGCATGGTGAGAATCAGGAAATGCATACGGCAAATAAGTTTAACAATGCATAATAATAGTGACATTATGCCCATCTAAAGGTATATAGTGAGTGAACAGGTAAGAGTCAAAATAAATTTTCATTTCGCCATAATTCTTTTGTTTTAATAATTTACTTTCATAAACAATAAATAACCACCGGATTCAAACGAACTTTCAGTAAATATCATTTATTATTTACCTGTAACGTTCAATTTATAAAGAGAGTGGGGCAGTCTTTCTATATTTCAGGCAGATATTAAATTTTATCCTAAACATTTTCCAATATAATCTATTGGTCAAACATCATTTAGATCTATACAGTCAATCCTTTGAAATATAAAGTCAATTCAGCGCAACTTGACAATGGAAATATGAGCATAATGTCACTTTAACCCTGTTTTAATAATTGCATAAGTTCATATACAAAAGGATTTTTCCCCCATCGTAATATTAAATACATCGTATGCTTGAAAATAAACATTTGAGCCGCGTCACGACAGAACCAACATAATGCGTTTGCGACCAGCATGGATCCAGACCAGCCTGCGCATCCGCGCAGTCTGATCAGGATCCATGCTGTTCGCGTACCAACTCTTTTACAAGTAGCAGTATGGATCCTGTTCAGACTGCGCGGACGCACAGGCTGGTCTGGATCTATGCTGGTCGCAAACCCATTATGTTGGTTTTGTCGTGACGCGGCTCATTTTACTTCTTCATTAATGCAATCAAAACATACGAAATGTGTTTGATATTGTACATGTATAACTTCAAAATGGCATTTGGTATCCGTATTATGCACATAACAACTGAATATCTGCGACACCATAGTTTGGGAATCATGGACAAATGTTTCAAATTCCTGGGAAGGGTGGGGACAGGAAGGTGGGGGGAGGTTACAGTTTTGGGACTTTAAAGTTAATGTCTCAGCAGTCTGATCTATTGTTTTGGAATGTTGTTAATCTAATAGTCAAACCTAATACACAGTTGACATACTGACTAGTTTGGAAAAAAACACACTCAAAAACTGATTTAAATATTTTATATGCTGGTCAAATAAGATTGTATGTGTCAATCACATATTTGGTCATTTAATTTTTGATACAAAACTATTATTTATTCTGGTCTGGATCCTAGGAATTTAGGGGGGTCGGACTGGACCACAGACACTTGGGGTGTGGAGCTTAAAACACCTTTAAAATCCAAATAAAATGTATATTTGTCAATCCCAGCACATGTACTGATCATAAATATCAAAAATCTTAATATAAGCCGTTTTGAAAAAAAAATCAAATTTCAACGTCTATAATAATAATAATAATAATAATAATAATAATAATAATAATAATAATTATAATAATAATAATAATAATAATAATAATAATAATGTCTATAACAATAATAATAGACGTTACGCCTCGGGTAACAGTATTTTCCTCGGGATGATATTGTTACTGTTACCCACACACCCATTTTCACCGTAAACATGTCAATGCAGTGAAACATATTTTCCGTATTTTCACTTTCTTTTAAATTCATCTAATACATCAATTTTAAGGGTGAGTCTTTAAATTGTAATGTAAAAAAATAAAAATCAGTATATAAAAAACAGAAAATTCAAGTTTTTTTTTATATTAACAGGATTTATTTGCATCTTGTGGTATGAAAATTATCATATTTCACTCGTGGCTACCGTCAGTCATGAAATATTTATTTTCATACCACTCAATGAATATATAGAAAAAAAACTTGAATATCCTCTATACAGTATAATAGCATAAACAAGCTAAATGAAATCAATTGCAATATATTGAATAATTTACTAAAACTGAAAAAAAAAAATGAATTGTCGTCTGCTATCACTTCCGGCAGAAAAATAAATGAGTGTAAAGACACTTTTGAAAGAATTTAAAGTAGAATGAATCACATTTCAATAAATAAAAATCTTACCGTGGTTACCACTGGTATGAAATAATAGCAGAAAAAGAAAATAACGAAAAACAATTTAAAATATGCCATCACTGGTGAATTTGCGCGGACTACTGAAACAAACATAACATATCTATAAATAGAAATTGATTATATCTTGACAGTGCCAACCAAGGAAGGATCAATAATTAGGTAAGAGGGTGCGCAGGGTGAGCAATGTTACATTGAAAATGTTGCATTATCGTGGAAAGGGTCCGTTTTTACCACACAAAATCGGTTTCAGAAACATGCAAGTTATAACAATTAATGTGAATTCATGTGACTCCATCTTCTCTTAAACTACCTTCTTTTCGGTTGGTTTTTAATTCAATGTTATAATGTTGACTTTCCAGCTTTACCTTCCCTAGGTACAAACGGATACCTGAATAGAACCACCCTAAGACGTTCCATGGAATGCTGCCACACATTTAAGAATCAAATCATTTGCAAAATTCGAATCCAAAGCTGTGAGGACCTTAAACCGGTCGAAGACGGGCAATACAAAATAATAACACATCCATGTTTAAATTCATGGAAAGAAATATTCCCAAAATATAATTTTTCCTTCATTCTTTCAACTTAGTTTAATAATGTATATCCAGTAACGCCGGAATGTGAAAATAACGCACGATTCGTGCAATAAGTAACGCAGAATTGTGCAATAAATGGCGGCTACCTGACAGGATTTCCAACGCGGTAAGTAAACTGGCCAATATATTTTTTATTGAACCGAACTGTAAAAATGAATAGCTGCATACGGCTGCAAAGACATTACTCTTTATCCCTCATCAACATTACTTCCACGAAATTGTTTACTTTTCAAGATCATTCGTGAAAATGATGACTTGACTACCTTTTTGAGCGAGATTTTGGCTTTTTGCCGACTCTTATAAGGACAACAATGCATATTATTCCATAAAATTTAGATTTTTGGTTAAATTGAAATAAGCTGATAAAATTGAATTCAAGACGTTTTTATGAGGTAACGCCGATGTACGTGAATAGTGCTCCGCGGTAACGCCAGAAAATGTGATTTTTTCAAATATGGTACTGAACTGTTACACAGGTTTAACGCCATTAATCGGCTAGTATCAGCACTTTCCAAATATATTCTGGTGGGGGAAACTTTAATTCACTTTATAGAGAATTTATTTTAGTTTGAATGCGTAGAAGACAGACACAGTCTCGAATCAGTCCCTGAACAACTGGTGCATTATTTCAGGCATAAAATATACATTGATAGTTTGCTATTACTTTTATATTCAATTTATTTGCAAAGTAAGTTTACTGTTCTTATTTTCTAACAAGATCAGACGTTGGCAGCATGTTCACAATAATAATTTTATTTCAGGAAACAATTGTCAAATTGTACTAAGTTACAATATGCAATCAAAATGCTGAAAGTTTGTCAAGATCTAATTATCATATATTTCTTAATGAGTTACGGAGAAAATACATTGACTATAGGTAAAAAATAACTTGTTTATATTCGCCGATAAAAGGCGTTAAAAAGAGGATATTTGTTTGTTTTGCATGTAAGATTGAAATATAATTTCACTGAGTGAACACCAGATGCAATATTTTCACGAGTGGCGTAGCCACGAGTGAAAATGTAATAGCTGGTGTTCACGAATGAAATATATTTCAATCTTATATGTAAAACAAATAAATTTTCTCTTTTTTTTCATGCTTTTTAAGTGATTTTAAGTATTTTTTATTGATTTTGCCGCGTAACGTCGCGCATTCTCCTATGTGACGTCATCACATCATTACGTCACTTCATCAATTTTGAAATATAGTTCTGTTAAATTTCTCTATTTTTTTTACATTTTTAACATGATGTATGGTGACATCGACTTTCTCTTCCCTAAGAAGCACAATTTACGTATGACGGCATTTATTTCTGCCTGTTATTCCATTTAGTTATGATTTTCTTTTCATCCGCATTCGGATATAGTCCGGCTACAGTGAAAATTATATTTTATAAATTTCACTAGCCGTTTATCAGAATATAATCATCTGATAATAGATATATTACAATAAAACACTGGAAAGCATGAAATAAACCTGTGTAATAATTATGTACCATATAAAAAATCACATTTTCCGGCGTTACCGCGAAGCACAATTCACGTACATCGGCGTTACCTCATAAAAACGCCTTGAATCACATTTTATCAGTTTATCTCCAATTTTCTATATCACAAGAAATTAAGTTTTTGTCACTTGCCTACTGAAAATCTAAATTATACGAAATAATATGCATTGCTGTACTTATAAGAGTCGACAAAAGCCAAAATCTCGCTCAAAACGGTGGTCAAGCCATCATTTTCACAAATGATCTTGAAAAAAAAAAGAATTTCGTGGAAATAATTTTCATGACGAATGAAGAGTTATGTCTTAGCAGCCGTATGCGGCTATTGATTTTTTTAGTTTGGTTAAATAAAAATATATTGGCCAGTTATCTTACCGCATTGGAAATCCTGCCAGGTATCCGCCATTTATTGCACAATTCTGCGTTACTTATTGCATAGATCGTGCGTTATTTTAACATTCCGGCGTTTCTGGATATACACGGTGATCAAACTTTCCTATATATTTTTGTAATATTTGGAACTATGCGCCTCGTTTGTAAAATAAACAGTTATTTTATTCCGCGTCAATATCTTATTTCAAAAATTATTAATTCATCACTCTTCCTCTAATGACTACGGTGGCACAAAGGTGACATGTATGTGTTTTTATTTATCTCGTGGCCACGTACGGAAGCTTGAATTGACCCCCCGAGATGCCGTCCGAGATAATTTATATGTGGTCATGTTTATATATATTAGTGCGACATGGCGTGCTCTATCATGGTTTTGATGGAGAAATATAGAATCTTTACAACATCTGTATCAGGGCATGTCGACATAACTTATGTCTATTATAAAACACGGACGGGACCATTTGAACGTCATAATTATTATTCGGAAACTAAATCCCGCCCATCGAGTAATGACTGACGTACTGTGTTACTATATCGTTGAATTTATTTATAAACTAAATATTTAGAATCGTCCTTTATTAAGAAAACAATGTCGACTATATTAAAAGTTTATCAGTCTGATGTTTAATTTGATCTTAATGTGTCAATTGAGTTGATATTTTACAATACAAGCTGTGCATTTCGTTTAATAACAATACTGGAAATAAAATAAGTTAAATAACTTAAAAACCCTTTCGTCGGACACTTTTGAAGATAAACATTACAATTACTCACAGTAGACTTGTATTTATCTGGTTGGCAGTAAAACCAGAAATATCAGTCAGTGTCAGAGCTGCATCAGTACTAAGGGAAATTATGCAGTACCATTACCAGTACCAGTACTAGATTTTAGCTCGGTACTGCAGTACCAGTACTTTTTTTTGGTGAAGTAATTAAGTATCAGTACCATTACTTTTATATATTCATCAAAGTTTGAATAAATACAGTGTCAAACAAATAATTGCAAATATTATTCAGCAAAGAAATAAAATCATAATTTACTTTAAAGTTAACATAACATATTTACAACTCAGTTATAGATACTTGCGGAATAAATACATTTATAGCCATACTTGCATTACAACCGTTAGATCAGTGTTGGCGTATTATTCAGCTTGCTATAGAAAATGACGATCAAATGTTGATCAATTATTCAGTTTCAAAGTGCTTGTATAAGGTGATTAAATGATAGACTTAAATTAAGTGGATCTGATTTAAGTAAAACTATTTAAGCACGGAATATGATAAAATATAGTGTTAAGTTTAGTTCTATATTTAGCATCCCACTTGGTATATATTATCATTGATATTCCTTTATTGCATTGACTTATTGGATGAGATTTTGTCATATACGTACCTTTACATGTCTTTGTTAACTTGTAGGAATCTTGATATTTCGATTTCGAGTTAAGGTTTCTGTATACAAGTGATATCTTAAATGCATTGCATATTGTGATGTTGGATAAATGAAAATATTTCACCAATGTTCATTGTTATATATAATGTATCTGCCTTTTTTGCTTGTTATTTGATTTGTATATATGTTTATGCTCTTCAATTTTGGAGGAAATAAAAGTATCTATCTATCTGTTCAATTTATACCAAAGTAAATAACAACTTTTTATGGTGCTAACAATATCACTTTTTTCACTTGAAATGGGATTATTTAGAATAGAAGAAATTAATTAGTGCTTATTTTGCTCTTTTACTAGTAAATACAAAGTAATAAAAGATTTTAATAAGGATATTTTAGGGTAAAGAGTTATTGAGTCTGTTTATCTTAATTTAATTTTTACTTAAAGTCTTTGGTGCTTTTTAGCTCGACTATTCGATAAGAATAAGTAGAGCTATTGCAGTCACCCGAGCGTCGGCGTCGGCGTCGGCGTAACCACTTATGTTAAAGTTTTTGTAATAGTTCAAATATTTTCAAAGTCCATTGGCATAGGGCTTTGAAACTTTGCACACTTGTTCACCATCATGACCCCAACCTGGAAACAGGAGGAGGTAACTCTATCAAGCATTTTGACAGAATTATGCCCCTTTTTCGACTTAGAATTTACGTTAAAGTTTTTGTAATAGTTCAAATATTTTCAAAGTCCATTGACATATGGCTTTGAAACTTTGCACACTTGTTCACCATCATGACCCCAACCTGTAAACAGGAGGAGGTAACTCTATCAAGCATTTTGACAGAATTATGCCCCTTTTTCGACTTAGAATTTATGTTAAAGTTTTTGTAATAGTTCAAATATTTTCAAAGTCCATTGACATATGGCTTTGAAACTTTGCACACTTGTTCACCATCATGACCCCAACCTGTAAACAGGAGGAGGTAACTCTATCAAGCATTCTTTTTACTATCAAGCACTAAGAATAGTCGAGCGTTGCTGTCCTACCGACAGCTCTTGTTATGATGAATACTATGTTAACATTTGAAGGAATATTGCAGCAAATTATCTTTAGATTTGATAACTACTTTTTCACAAAAATAAAATACAGTTATTGTAATTTACAGCTTTATTTTACGAGAAAAATTGATGCTATTTTTAATTTTTATCAAAACCAAAAGTACTGGGTAATGCAGTAGCAGTATCACTTTTTAAGACAGTAATGCAGTACCAGTACCAGTAGTAGCAAAATTTTGTAAGAGTAATTCAGTATCAGTACCAGTACTTGCAAAATCACTGCAGTACGTACTGCAGTACCAGTACCAGTAGCAGTAATGCAGCTCTGGTCAGTGTTTGATATAAAAAACGTACTGATATGCATTTACTACTGAAAAGATATCCGGATACCATTGAAAGGACATTTCAGTTAACAGCCAAATTTACTGTTTTGTTTATTTTTATATTGATAACTTTGCAAATGACTGTATATCGGTTAGGTATATCAACAATGTATATGACAGTAAAATGCAAAGAGGCGGACGTTTGAATACCTTTCAATGTTTTCCTGTAAACTATTCTGTCAATCTGTATGCCACGAATTCACGAAGTGAATCACATATGAGCCACGCCACGACAAAACCAACATTATGCGTTTGCGACCAGCATGGATCCAGACCAGCCTGCGCATCCGCGAAGTTTGATCAGGATCCATGCTGTTCGCTTACAAACCCTATAACAAGTAGAAAAACTGATGGCGAACAGCATCGACCCTGATCAGACTGCGCGGAAGCGCAGGCTGGTCTGGATCCATGCTGGTCGCAAACCCACTATGTTGGTTTTGTCATGACGCGGCTCATGTATGTGTGCCTATTAAAGGTTGAAAACGTCAAAGGTATATTAAGTACAAATAGGTTCTATCAGAGGGCCGTCTGGACACCAAACACTGTGTTAATGTATATCAGTTAAGTTACTTACAACTTTGTTGTATAAGTATTATGCTGAAGACATCATTATAAAGATGTATAAACATCTTTGTAAGGACATTTTAATTTCCATCAATGTCTATACAAAATGAAGTGCATTTCCCACTAGCAAACAGCCAAATATTCTTCGGAGCAACAATATTTATTACAAGTTTTAATAGTTTTTATTATTCATCTGATTTGTTTTTGTATTTTATTTATTCTTATTACATTTGAACTCCTTTCAAGAAGTTTTAAGTTTCCTTTTAATTTCATATGTACAATACTTTAACTCTGAATAAACATTTGGCTGCAAACTGAAATATTATTTTAAAGGTGTCCAAACGTCTTGATAAGTGTACATGTATGTACGTATATAAAATACTAGAATATGGCTGCTAACCAAGCACTGACTAAAATAATTGTCACGGCTCGTAACTGTTCACTATTTCGGGGCGATGATGTGTAAGCGGCCTGGTAGCTCAGTCGGTAGAGCCGCGGTACGGTATTCCGAGGATACCGGGTTTGAGTCCCGGTCAGGCTGAACATTTTTTTCACCCTGTGACATAATTTATTTGGTATAACTGCTAGTTAGATAAAAACGCATATACAAAATGCACTGCAGAAACGGACATATACCAAATTTTATATTAAAACACAAATTACCTTTCAAAGTGTCTTCCAATTATGCTCTTCAAAGGATGAACCATTCAATATATTAAGATTTTGGTTTGGTGGGAGGAGTTTACTTTCCGAATATTAAATGGGTCTTTCAGACAGTGTTCATGATGTTAATACGCGGTGATATATTCCAGGAAGCAGATATAACAAGGCTTGTCGGGATGAAATATGTTGATATATATATAGCTATTACTGATTCCCATTAACTCCATTACCGCTGCACATCTGCCCGTGGACGGCCTTGTTTAAGACTTGAACCACACGTGCTGTACATGACATAGACATGTTCATAGACAGGAACGACTAGTAAATACCACAAGAGACGATACTTTGAAAACTCGATACTGTCTTTCATTTAAGAAAGATACAAAGTCACATACCATAACAATTTAATTAATTATAAAGCCTGTTATACATGTTTGAAAGAGAGGAGATCGAGTTTTTCATTTATCTGCTATTTTACCTCTGCATATTACAAGACCAAGGGAGTTTAGATTTATTTATCCTGTCACTTGTATCAATTTCGGCCCGATAACAAGGTGCCGTATATTTTTACTGATCTACGGCACTTGATCACGTGGTATGCATGTTTGCCGGACTACTTTTCAAGAAAAAAATATAAAAACTGTCGTTAAATCTTCTGTGTGTAGAATAACGAATTTTGGAAACGTTGACAAAACTTTGTTTGTTTATTTTATTTCACTCTATAATTTTTCAAGCGAAATAAAAATTATTAAAAGTGAAATAAATGTGAAACTTAAGTCGTTTGCGACATTGAAATAGCGTACTTGATTTAATTGTTTTGCACGTGCTATTGGCGTTTTTAAACGTCTGTACTGCGTTAACGACTGAATAAAAGATATATTGGTGTTCGAATTCATTTTCTTAGTTAAACCATTTTCTTTCATTCTAGATAGTTTTCACAACAAAATTCTACAAAAAATTGTTTTTATTCATCACATTTTTACAAACAAAATGGCGCCCTCAATGTGAAAATACACAGGGAGATAATAAGAACGGCGAGTGCATTGTTGTAGAATAATTAGGGCCTTCTTTGTTTATATAGAAACGTTTAAGACAGTGTGATTAAAGGTAGTTTGCCTAATAAAATTCTTTAAAAAAACGGTGACAGGATAAATAGAATAATAGATTGGTGCCGCGGATGGAGAAAGTTTATCAGGCTCTGCTCCGGAATTTATTTGGTTCGCCTTCGGCTCACCCAATAAATTCCTCCGCCTCGCCAGATAAACTTTCTCCATCCACGGCACCAACCTATTATTCTCTATCTATTATGATGTATATGATTGTTTATTTGATTTTACCCTTGATATATATTGCTATATCAGTCAAATATATTTCATATTTAATTTTGTGTAAAATAAATATCAAATATAAATATGAAATCGGGCGGGTCAAAACTCATGTTTATTTTAAGGGACTTCTTTCTTATGTTTCTTTCAGCTCCATTTCTGACAGTCATTTCTTCTGTTATTCACTTCATTATCACTAAATATAATGAATCCTTTAGATTAAATAATATCTTTACACTATCGGAGATTTCTGTGACATAAATAATGCCAGAAGCGTGATATATTTCGTATGTGAGAAGTTAGCAGTGAACAGTGAGCTAATCAAAAAGGCATTTCAATTTATATAGGGAAGGTAATGATCTGCTGTAATGCTCAGCTGTTTTGGGCATCTAGCAGGGCATTCCTAAATATAGTGTAAAAATGCTCTGCTGCAATACTCAGCTGTCTTGGCAATCCAGCAGAGCATTCCTAGCTTTAGTGAAAAAATGCTCAGCTGGAACGCTCAGCTGGCTAGGCACTAAATATAGTGAAAAAATGTTCTGCTGGAACGCTCAGCTGGCTAGGCAATCTAGCAGTGCATTACTAGCTTTAGTGAAAAAATGCTCTGCTGGAACGCTCAGCTGGCTAGGCAATCTAGCAGGGCATTCCTAGCTTTAGTGAAAAAATGCTCTGCTGGAACGCTCAGCTGGCTAGGCAATCTAGCAGGGCATTACTAAATATAGTGAGAAAATGCTCTGCTGGAATGCTAAGCTGGCTAGGCAATCTAGCAGGGCATTACTAAATATAGTGTAAAAATGCTCTGCTGGAATGCTAAGCTGGCTAGGCAATCTAGCAGGACATTACTAAATATAGTGTACAAATGCTATTCTGGAATGCTAAGCTGGCTAGGCAATCTAGCAGGGCATTCCTAAATATAGTGAAAAAATGCTCTGCTGGAATGCTAAGGTGGCTAGGCAATCTAGCAGAGCATTACTAAATATAGTGTAAAAATGCTCTGCTGGAATGCTAAGCTGGGTAGGCAATCTAGCAGGACATTACTAAATACAGTGTAAAAATGCTCTGCTGGAATGCTAAGCTGGCTAGGCAATCTAGCAGAGCATTACTAAATATAGTGAACAAATGCTTTTCTGGAATGCTAAGCTGGCTAGGCAATCTAGCAGGGCATTACTAAATATAGTGTAAAAATGCTCTGCTTGAATGCTAAGCTGGCTAGGCAATCTAGCAGGGCATTACTAAATATAGTGTAAAAATGCTCTGCAGGAATCCTCAGCTGGCTAGGCACTATAGCAGAGCATTCCTTAATATAGTGAAAAAATGCTCTGGTGGAATGCTCAGCTGGCTAGGCAATCTAGCAGAGCATTACTAGATATAGTGTAAAAATGCTCTGCTGGAATGCTCAGCTGGCTAGGCACTATAGCAGAGCATTCCTTAATATAGTGAAAAAATGCTCTGGTGGAATGCTCAGCTGGTTATGCAATCTAGCAGGGCATTACTAAATATGGTGAAAAAAATGCTCTGGTGGAATGCTAAGCTGGCTAGGCAATCTAGCAGGGCATTCCAAAATATAGTTAAAAAATGCTCTGGTGGAATGCTCAGTTGGCAGACTGATTCTGAGTTCCAGGATTTATTGTTGCCAAAGTTGACATTTTCGACTTCTGGGCAATTCTGAGGCACTTGCAGACTTTCAGGAATTTTCGGTGCCAATAGAAATAATGATATTTTTGACTTCTAAGGACCTTTAAGAGACTATCTCATTGTCCTGCGACTTTTTGAAGGACACTCGCAGACTTTCAGGAATTTTGGTGCCAATGCTGATATTGACAATTAAGACTTCTAGGGACCCTCAAGAGTCCATTTTTGTCGTCTGCGACAGATTCTTAGACACTCGCAGACTTTCAGGAATGGTTAGTGCCAATGGAAATAATCATATTTTTGACTTCTAGGGACCTTTAAGAGTCCATTTCATTGTCCTGCAGCGTATTGTTGGACAATCGCAGACTTTCAGGAAAGTTTGGTGCCAATAGTGATGATGGCAATTTTTACTTCTAGGGACCCGCCAGAGTCCATTTTTATGGTCTGCGACTGATTCTGGGACATTCGCAGACTTTCAGGAATCTCTGGTGCCAATGGAGATAATGACATTTTCGACTTCTAGCGACCCACCAGAGTTCATTTCGCTGATCTGCGACTGATTTTGGAACACTTGCAGACTTTCAGGAATTTTGATGCCAATGGAGATAATGACATTTCTGACTTTTAGGGAACCGCCAGAGTACATTTCTTGGGTCTGCGACTGATTCCTTGAGACTCGCAGACTTTCAGGATGTTTAGTGCCATTGCAGATCATGACTTTTTTTACTTTTAAGGACCCCTTAGTCATAAGCAGAGCATTTTTACCCTAAAATGTCATTATCTGCATTAGCACCAAAAATTCCTGAAAGTCTGCAAGTGCCCAATAATCAGTCGCAGACCAACGAAATAGACTCTGGATGGTCAAAAATGTCATAAATTGTAATTATCTCTATTGGCACCAACAATTCCTGAAAGTCTGTGACGGTCCAAGATTAAGTCGCAGACCAAAAAAATGGACCCTGGATGGTCCCTAGAAGTAAAAAATGTCATTATCTGCCTTGACATCAAAAATTCCTGAAAGTCTGTTAGTGCCTCAGAATCAGTCGTAGACCCAGAAAATGGATTCAGAAAGGTCCCAATAAGTCAGAAATATCATTTTCTGCATTGACACCGAAATTCCTGAAAGTCTGCGAGTGACTCAGAATCAGTCGAAGACCAATGCAATAGACTCAGGAGGGTCCTTTTGAAGTAAAAATGTCATTATCTCCATTGGCACCGAAAATTTCTGAAAGTCTGCGAGTGTTCCAGAAACATTCGCAGACCAACGAAATGGACTCTGGATGGTCCTAAAAATTCACAAATGTCATTATCTGCATTAACACCAAAAAATCCTGAAAGTCTGCGATCGTCCCAGAATCAGTCGGCGACCAAAGAAATAGACACTTGAGGGTCCCGTAGAAGTCAAAAATGTCACTAAATATTTCAGAAAGTCTACGAGTGCCAAATAATCAGTTGCAGACCAACGAAATTTATACTTTACAGTCGAACTTCGTTCGCTCGAACTCGAAGGGCCTGTGCAAATTTGTTCGAAAGATCGGTAGTTCGAGCCAACCGAGGTTGAACTATTATTACGTTGATCATATGTCTAAAGGGTTTCCTAGGTTGCATCGGTCGAATGATAAATGCGTCAATACAATTATTTGTTAGTATATCTGTTCGTCGAATATTTCATATTCAGAATTATTATCCCAGTGTTTTAATTAAGTATTAACGGTACGCTGTGTAAATCTATATTCATGCATATTGTTATTGGTTGAGTTCGATTGGGCAATCACACCAAACTTGTTGAACAATGTTCAAAATATATTTATATGTTTATAATGGGATGAATTTAATCTAAAAAAATAAATTAATGAAATATTTATTAAAAACATTTACAGCAGCATCTATTTGTATTCATTTACTAAAATAAACACACATGCAAGAATCATTCTATAAATAGATAACACTGTTACGATTCACTTTATATGAACCACGGTTGTAATTAAATCCGTCCGTGTAAACGTCATTCTTTATTGGCATGCATATTTCACTTATTTCACAAGTTATTTTATTTTTATCGTTACCATAAACGGCAAATCAACAATATTATCATACAAATAAATCGGTTACAACACCTCTTATTTTGTATCAATTAACCTTAATTACCTTTGTCACGATCACGAGGTGTTAAAAACATGTGTCGCCGACTGTCATGTATTTAGGACATACTGACTTGTCTTTTTGTGTTCGACCGAAAAGGTGTGATTTTCTCTATATTTCTGCCGAAGGGACCAGAGATCAGGTTCGAGAGTTAGAGCGATCGGTGTTCGAGCGATCCGAGGTAGAACAATATATATTATATAGGAATTTTGCCGGGACTGGGCGATGAGTTCGAGGGAAGGGAGGTATTCGAGCGATCCGAGTTCGAGCGAACGAAGTTTAACTGTATTTAAGAATGCCCTGCTAGTTTGCCTAGACAGCTCAGCATTCCGGCAGAACATTTTTACACTAGCAGAATGCTTTGCTGGATTGCCTAGCCAGCTGAGCATTTTTAACACTATATTTAGGAATGCCCTGCTAGATTGCTTAGCTAGCTAAGCATACCAGCAGAGCATTTTTCGCACTATATTTTGGAACGCTCTGCTAGATTGCCTAGCCAGCTGAGCTTGCCAGCAAAGCATTTTTACACTATATTTAGGAATGCTCTGCTGGATTCCCTAGCAAGCTGAGCATTTTTAACACTATATTTAGGAATGCCCTTCTTAATTGCCTAGCCAGCTGAGCAATTCAGCAGAGCATTTTTACACTATATTTTGGAATGTCCCGCTAGATTGCCTAGCCAGCTGAGCAATTCAGCAGAGCATTTTTACACTATATTTTGGAATGTCCCGCTAGATTGCTTAGCCAGCTGAGCATAACAGCTAAGCATTTTTACACTATATTTAGGAATGCCCTGCTAGATTGCCTAGCCAGCTGAGCATACCAGCAGATCATGTTTACACTATATTTTGGAATGCCCCGCTAGATTGCTTAGCCAGCTGAGCATAACAGCAGAGCATTTTTACACTATATTTTGGAATGCCCCGCTAGATTGCTTAGCCAGCTGAGCATAACAGCAGAGCATTTTTACACTATATTTTGGAATGCCCCCTAGATTGCTTAGCCAGCTGAGCATAACAGCAGAGCTTTTTACACTATATTTAGTAATGGCCCCGCTAGATTGCTTAGCCAGCTGAGTATAACAGCAGAGTATTTTTTACACTATATTTAAGAATGCCCTGCTAGATTGCCTAGCCAGCTGAGCATACCAGCAGAGCATTTTTACGCTATATTTTGGAACGCCCCGCTAGATTGCCTAGCCATCTGAGCATACCAGCAGAGCATTTTTACACTATATTTAGTGATGGCCTGCTAGATTGCTTACCCAGCTGAGCATACCAGCAAAGCATTTCTACACTTTATTTTGGAATGCTCTGCTAGATTGCTTACCCAGCTGGGCATAACAGCAGATCATTGATTTCCCTATATAAATCGTAATGCCTTTTTGCTTAGCTCACTGTTAACTGCTAACTTCTCACATACATATATTTCGCCGTTCTTATTTAGATCTACTCTTTTTCTGTATTTTCAAACGGACTTTTTGGCTGTGCCATTTAAGATCTATTTGAAAAAATTGCTGATAAATGAAAAACAAATTTTGTTGAATTTTGTTCTGAAAACAATCAAGAATGATAGACAATGGTCTAACTAAGAAACTAAATCTGATCACCAATATTTTCAATTCAGTCATTAACCACGGTGATAGGGCGATTACCACAACTTTTCCGCGCAACGTCAAAATATCTTACTTCTGTCCGAGACACCGTATATTTCTGTGGTACAAAATGGATAGCAAGCCTGTAACCGAGACGAAAACAGCATATAATTTGCTCAAAACAAGGTAAAATCATCATTTTTTTCTTTTTCATCGAATGTGCCATTCAATTTGAAACTTATTTATCTTTACTACATGCAAAATGCTTCATTAATTAAGTCAGGATAGTGAAAACATTTAGGGCATACTGAAAAAAATCTTTTTTGATTACGAATTATAACGTATTTCTAGTTCGTTCAGTTCATATAACTGGTCAAAATACAATATAAATATGTACATTATTGTCGTATGAACAAGTTACAATACATAAATAACCCGTTTTTTGTATATTTGGTATGATTTTTATGTTTCCACGTGTGTATTTTAAGGCACCGCACAACTTTGTCAATCATAAGATTAGGGCACCGCATTATTCCTCCTTAAAATCACTGCATTTTTCTGTCTTTTTAGCACCGTTGATTGTTGATATTAATGTTTGCTTTTAGAAAAAGAAGACGTTCAAACCTATGTCTGAACAAGCCAAAGCAACGTGCGAAATACGCAAAGCTGCAGATACTGCAGCAACTGGAGAGCGCCCAACTAAGTCTTCTGATATCAGCAGTACGCCAATGGATCAGCGCCTCCCTGTATTTCAGGACGATATGCGTAACGCACCACATAAGAAAAAGAATATGAAGTCAAACTTTCGCAAAAGATTGTTTAAAAAAAGCACATTGGAGACGATGACTGAAGAGATTATGGAAATATTGCCCGGGTTCCTGCAAAAACTACACCATGAAAATTTGTGTTATGACTTTTGCAACTTTATCAAATTAGTATGCAATAAGAAATTCCCATTAACAAATAGTTCATTCCTTTTGTTTCTCGATGTTGTTTGATGACCACACGTATAGTCTGCCAAGAACTTCAATCTTTCCATGTGGGGTTTATCAGTTTGAATAAGTTCGAAAAGGAAAACACATCCTTATCTATATATAGATACCATTGCACTTATCTAACTGGTAGTATTAACACAGATCAGACCTTCAGAAATTTTCCATAACATAACGTATGATATAACAGCAACATAACATAACAGCAAGTATACAATCTTTCATCAAACTTTCATCAAATAAAAGTTATTATAAAACATATTTGTAAGATTATTGTATAATTCAAAAGAAGACGGTTCCAGTATTTATCGGTCTAACGGAAAAAGAATGCGGTGTTTGAATTCAGTGTTGTACGGTGCTCCAATATTCGGGTCAGTAGGCCTTTTTTCAACAAATATTCCTTGAAATTTACGATAGAAACACACAATTTTGTATGGAACTTGAACTTAGGGTTAACCATAATAAATATACAAGCTCGTTAGGTCATAGAACAAAGACATCGTCGTTATAACACATGTTTTTATGACAAGTACGAGTCATGTTGAGGTACACACGATCTTTTGTAAACACTATTTCTTCGAAGTATGTGTTTTTGTGTAAACTGTATTGTGCTAGATTAACAATAAATTGTCTCAAAAATTCGATGGAATACTTAAACAATTGGAATAATCTTGCAATGTCCAGCAGTAAGATATTTTGTAAGCTATTACCTGGAATTTGTTTATTGCTATTAATATTTTGTCCAGAAATATACGGTGTCTCGGTCAGAAGGATGATATTTTGACGTTGCGCGGAAAAGTTGTGGTAATCGCCCTATCACCGTGTTAACGCTGTACAGACGTTTAAAGTGTTGTTTACGTGACGTCATAATGTAGCGCCAAACAGCGCGTGCAAAAACGGTCAAAATAAAAGCGCTATTTTAATGCTAGCATACAAACCAATTTTATACTATTTCACAATATTTCTTTCAAACGAAAAAATCTCCTCTAAATATTTAAATGTGTTATGTTCTTTATTGAAAATTCTAACACTCCTCGTGATTTTGTCACTTTAGACAAAGAAAAAAATAACGGTGTTAAAATGACAATAAACACTGGCTAGGGACTACTTGTATATGCGGTTGTTATGTTTTCTCCCTCGATTATAGCACTATTAAGTGTTGAAGATTGAGTACTGCTCAAGCCGGTGCTAGGGGACGTGAGGGATGTTGCACTTAAACGTACAGTATCCCTCATGTACATACTAAATCTAACCGAGTCTGCAATTCTCTTGTAATTTTGTTGTGATTAATGCTTCCGAGGGATCACTTTGTTTCCACATTTTTTTTACCCATGCCGGAAATTTCATCTGGGGTGCCAGATGAGTCGCGTGCCATACAACAACGTCATTTTAATAACACTTTGACGTGACGTCATTTGCGCTATAAACATACCGTTAAAGCGCGTTAATGTAAGCGTTACACTATAGGCGAGTGGAAGAAAAAATACTTTGTTTACAGCTCACCGTTCTTATTTCATATAGAATCTATGTGATAAAAAGAATATTATATTCGTGTAAATTCAATACTAAATTTATTGAACTCGTTGAATAAAACAATGTTAAGCTCGCCAGTGGCTCGCATTCAACTCGTTCTATAAATTTAGTATGAAACCTACTGTACACTCATTCAATATCCTCTATATATTTGCAACAGTAGGGTGCGACATATGAAAATCGGCATCGGAAAAAATAACATTAGTGATCTTCCTTATTTTATCTTGTTAGAATAGAAATAATATCGGTCTGAGCGGTGTTTATCCGCTATTAAACACTGTTGTTGTTTTTTTCGTTTTGATGGAAACAATTAACCACTCCGGCCTACGGTGGAGACCGGTATTATTTCCGAAGTGAACTCAACATAACGACAGATTTGCTATGCGCTTTATATAAGGGTGAAACTGTAACTCATAATATGTAATAAAAATATTACAAATACACAAGATAAATATGACTACACAAGATAAATAGAGAATGTGAATTACATGCCAATGTATTTTGATATCAATTTTATCAGGCGAGGCTGATATTGGTTGAGCTTTCTTTAGGGATTCTTATTTCTCTCTATTCTAGAAAGTGGCGAGGATTGTCGAGCCCTTTCTGTCCATATCAGTAGTCCAACTAATTAGACTTGTCAAAGCGACACCGAGATAAGTTTGGACGGCGCTGTCTTTTTTCCAAGTCCAACCACAAACTGCATTTTTATGCACGGACGCTTCCCAATTAGAAGTTGTTGGGAGTGAAAATTAGAAAAAATTAGAAGAAACGGCCTACATTACCTGAAAGAGAACCGTTTTTTATGCAAGGTTCCAAATTATCATACTTCAAAGTCGAACAGAAGTCTAAATATTCCACTTAATTTTTTTTGAATCGTTGAAAATCATTGTAAGCAGCCATATTGGAAAAAGAAAATTAATGACGCAACGGTGTCATGGTAAAAGTGTAAAATTTTCATGGAGTAACACAGGTATCGGCGGTAATCGATTGTATTTGTCAAGTAATAGATATACCATTGCTGCGTTGACGATTTCTGGGTTTGCGTAAATTATACCATAATCACGTGAACTTTCTTATGCCTTGACCTCACGAGACGAAGTCGAGTGAGGTTGCATAAGAAAGGTCACGTGATTATGGTATAATTTACGCAAACCCAGAAATCGCCAACGCACCAATGGTGTATCTGTTTTAACCTATATCTCCGCCCAGAAACACTTACTCCTTCGATCTTAATTTGCATAGCAGAAATGACGTAAAATGAGCTGTCAATCAAAATAACATGACGCTACTGTTTTAACCTATTGCTCCGCCCAGAAAAACTGAAAATTAACCATAGTCTGGGTATGGTATAATTTACGGTTATTGGAAATTATACTTGGAAGAATTTTACATAAGAAGCGCTGAAGAGCTATAGGGTAAGCTTTATTATACAATTTGTTTATGTTATTGATGTTAATTTATTGCAGGAATAACTCTTATATTCACACACGAATATTTCAACATTAACAATAAAAGGAAATTCTGATAACCTTACTTAGAAATTGAATAGTTTATGATGTCCGACGTCAGATACTGCAAAGCGTCCGTTTAAATTGTCAAATTAGAAATTATAGAATTGGATTTTTTAACATCTGTGATCATTTGGTGACATTTCTAAACTGCCTTTTTTATTTTATAACTCGGCCATGATTTCCCACGTACGAAAATACAATGTAACTGTAGGTACATCTTAATGAAATATAAATATACTATATACATGATGAAGAAAGAATGTTCTACAAAGAAGAATTTCAATTTGTATTTCACTCAATATCAATTTCGAGTTTATTATTTTTAAACAATAATGAGGACAGTTGCGTAAGGGAAGAAGTTCAAAACAACCAAAAAAATATCTTAAAAATTCTGAAAAAAGTCTTAAAATTTCAGACTATAAAATGGAAATTCAGACTGGCCTTTTCTGAAGTTAATTAATTAAAGTCCTCAGTAAAATGCGATTGTCGCACAGTCATGACCGGGTTTAACTTTATGATAAAAGTAGCAGCAAGATGGGAATTTAGTGACAGTAATTTGGACGTAGAATAACATAACAATGTAAAACAGATAGTCTGTTTTAATGACTGTAGTCGTCTGTTTGAACGACTGTCACAAACGACATCAAAACCTCTGACACTCGTTTAAAATTCCATGTTATTTAGTTCCCGCTTTTCCTTTAACGGCACCTCGATTGTGTCACATTGAAAGTTCCATGATTACCGCAGTATTTTGTACACATTTGTTGTTGTCAATTCAAAATTTCAACATAACACATGTATTATGTTTAAGTGATGAATTCTGTTTAAACCGGCGCAAGGGATCACTTGCACTTACCAGAATCGTCTTTGGCACTCATATGTATTTAGGTTTTGCAGTTTCATGCGTTTTTTTGGTGTTTTGGGGGGATGGGCGGATAAGTTTTTTTCTGGTTTCTTTACATTTCTTTGCTTGCTTGCCGAACCTTGTATTGATAATCATTATCCGTTTGTTACGGTCCGGTATACATGTATACAATATAATAATCAAGATCAACAAGGAAAGAACGCAACCTCCACACGACCCAGGAACAAGAACCTTTGGCAAGGAGCACAGGAGGATCTTAAACAAAAACAGGATAAGGCGCAAGGGAGAGGACGGTCAGGCTTATCACTAAAATGATACATATGACGAAATAATAGTAACCGATAAGGAAATCAAAGAAAAACAAATAAATGAATGATTAATAGGCCCACTAAGTAAATTGGCACAAGGAAATGGGATAGGAAATTCGGAGAAGGGGGGGGGGGGGCGAAATAAAGGCAAAAGGGAAGATACTTACCATAGACGAGAAAACAACAAGGGACACAAACAAAAGTGTCACAAAAACATATGAAACAACAAGACATACACCTATATACATGTATAAGTCTCTTAAGCTGTTCATTTGAAAATTCTCATCTTAAAATTTATTTCAATTAAAATATGTGACCCTTCCCTTATAGTTACAACAGCATATGGCTGAATCACAATAAAGTTCCTTTTTATTTAATTAATAAAGTATGTCAATAGGACATTTATCAGTAAGTTTAATATGGTATTATATATCATCGGTGAAATAGAACTCTTGAAATATGATTTGTACAAATACTGAATAATTTGAAGCGTATTTCAAATAGTTTCCAACCATAATTGTTTTACGTTCTTAATTGTCATATAAATATGCATGTAAAATTAAAGAAGCCAGTACTTTATCCGAGAGTGACCCCATTGGCAGTCATTAGTAGTAAACAAGAAGGCAAACCATCAATTTGATACATGTTGAGAATTAAAACATCAAAAAAATATTTAACAACAGTAGTCCTGCCTACTTGTACGGAGTCTATTTGCAACCATTGCATTTTAGGTTAAACACATTGGCACTTTTCAATATTATTTAATAATGCACAAATTTATATAAAAAAATAATGAAAAGATTTAGATCTATTTCCCCGATATTTTTTTGAAATTTACTCTTCATGCGTAACCCACACCTACATGCTAGACACACTGGTAGCTACTACCAGCTTTCACGGAATCGACTTTTTTACGATGACGTCATAACGAGTCCGCCGGCAGTACAAATTGCGTTAAGACAGGTACAATCCAATATTTTTTCTTAGAGAAGTACTAGAATTTATATTCCATTGATTTTTAGGGGACATTGAAGTTACTTTCAGGTAAAGGGACCCGGCACAGTGTACGGATAGTATATATTAGGCCTATATATGAAGACTTTATTTAACGAGAACTCATTTGAAGTATCATTTTTTTATAGAATTACTTTTTACACTATCCACACTGTGCCTGGGTCCCCTTGGGTTTAAGCAGTAAAAATCAAGTCCAAACTATCGATAGTGATGCCGGTAGATTTTCCGTGCGTAAAAATGACAGGTGATATTAAGCGTAGATCTACTGAAGTAACGGTTTGACAATAAGAAAAAAAAATGTCTGTAAAAGTCTGTTTGGGCCAAACCGTTCACGCCGAATTAATTAGGCTACCCATATCAGCAGAGCCTGATTATAAATTGATATCAAAAGACAGTAGAATCTAGCATGTTTTTCTATTTCTCATGCAATTCATAAGAGTTTTACCTTTAAACATCGATCCAAATAATCCCTAAGAATCACATAAAATTTGCTGCACTATTTTTCTTGAATTGTCAAATTCAAAAGTTCACAATAGATTCAATTTCAATCAAAGAAAAGTCAAACCGGCAATTTTAAAAACACAAGCTACACAAACAGGCGTCTTAATTTTTGAACGATACAATTTGTTCACTAGTCAAATATGAATGATAATCTTGCGATACTAAGTAAACATTTACAAAATCTCAGCCTGTTTGTTATGTTTACAGAATTTGGACATGGGGACATCGATGATGTCATTTAAATAAAAATTATGACGTGACTTCAATAGGTCTGTGATTAACTATTCGCTACCTAATTGATTCGCAATTGAAATCGAAACAGAAATAACAAATAAATAAATATCGCATCTTGATTCAAGACTTGTAAGGGTATGAGATAAAATTGTTCACATGATAAAAATGAGAATATAAAAAATTGAAAAAAGTCCGTTAAAATGGGCGGGGCTTACCAATACTGACCTGATATCAAAAATAATTACCAGGCAAGTGTTATAGGGCAGTTATCATATCAGTTGCATGGTTATAAGTTTTAGCCAGAAGTTCAAGATTATATCTTTAGGCGATAAGATAATAAGTTGTGGCCACAAGATAAAAAAGTATAGCAAATACCACCGCATAATCCCAAAATTATTGAGTTAAAGCTTATACTATTTTTGATTTACAATAAACTTATGCTACTGGTTAAGGAATGCTAACGTGGCATTTTTACTTCAATAATTTATTTATGATCTATATAAACAAAAATTTTGCCAAATATTATTACATAAACATAGTGCATGATACGTTCGTAACGGATCGCCGTTTCTGGGGGCCGTTTTATCAACGTGTCGTAGTCTATTGACCTTTTATTGTCTGCGACAACGTCGTACGACCGTTTTATGACACGTGTCGCTGACGTCCTTTTTCTGCGAGGTCGCAGTCTTTGGACGTTGACGATAATTCACGCGAGACACAGTCTAGTCAGTGCTCGCCTAGACGTCAGAAGTGACAGAAGAAAGCATAAACAACATATGGAGAGGCAACAGAAAAAACTTTACGTAGACTAATGTAGTTTATTTTGAAATTTACATTATCATAATGATACAAATTAATACTTTTTAGTGTCAAACAACCGACAATTTTAGTGAAAAACAGCTACTTTTTTGTCACTCTATCCATCCCATCCATGCAGAGCAAACAGGGGTTTTATAAAGTTTAATAATGATATTAGAGTATGCCAGATGCTTATCATCAGAAGATAGTAGTGGTAAATGTGAAATTTCTAGCAAAATGTTAACAAAGTAGTATTTGACTTTCAAACAAATCACTTAATAATTATCACCGAAGTAAATGCCAAAAATTAACAGATTCAAGCGATAGTTCATGTTAATGATCGTTCAGTAACTAATTGAAATAATAATAATAAAAACTAAGTATGGTTTTCGAGAAAATTCGAGTACCTTTAATTACATATATGCTCATTTTGATATTTTCCGTGGAATACAGTACACACAAGATAAAAACAAGCGATTTCTAACTAGGTATTTGTTCTTTCTCGTTGTCTGAAAGAAATATATAATTATTATAATACTGTTGCTAATGTATCGAAATAATGAATTGCTCTTTCGACATGAATTTTCATTAAGGGAATGTAGGACAAAAGCCCTCCGGACAAAAGGTTAAAAAGTGACAAGGCGGACAAAAGCCCTCCCGTGAAAATGACAGGGCGGACAAAAGCCCTCCCGTAAAAAATGACAGGGCGGACAAAAGCCCTCCCGTGAAAATAATAGGGCGGACAAAAGCCCTTTCGCAGAAAATACATATATGTACGTTGAATAGTTTATATTTTCTTTTCAATGCACTCAACATATTAAAATTGTAATCACGAATATTTTTGTTTTCCATTGGCATAACCGTGTTTGTATGGTATAGGCTTCAGCACATTCCTGAGAGGCATCTGAATAATTAGTGCTATATAAAATCTGTTAAGTGCATATTTATTCACATAGATATGAAGGATTACTCCTATGTGAAGTTAATATTAATAGAATAATAAATGATAAAAAGGAGTTAAAATCATCTAACTTAAAAGACATTTATAATGTGCCTTATAATGAGTCAATTACTTTTTAAAAGTGACTTTGTTTTTACCCCGGA